>NC_041219.1:48588558-48648898 GCF_002837175.3 Physeter macrocephalus | reverse complement strand
GCAGGCTTGGCAAGACCAACGAGGTCAGCGGGCGGGTGCGCAGGCGTGAGGTCAGCGGGCGGGTGCGCAGGCGTGAGGTCAGCGGGCGGGTGCGCACACCACGCACTCTGGCCTCTCCGCGTGCGTAGGAGACACATGCGGCTCGGCAGTCTTCACATGCGAACGTGTCAGCGTGCTGACAATAGTTTTCATTTCTAGCCACTATGATCTGAGGGATGTAAGAAAACGAGAAGCACACAACGAAGAGCTAAGCAGACACCATCTGAAGGAGTACAACCGGAAGTATTTTAGTCCCGTTTTAAAATAGTTGGGACTATTTGCCAAAACACCTGAACTAGGAAACAATGAGTCCACTTTCGTGAGAGCTTCATGCAAGATATGACATCCCACTCCTCCAACTTTCGGCTTTGAGCCCTGGGGAACAAGTTGCTAGGATACCATAGAAGCTACATAAAACAGGCCTTCTTCCTTCTTTCATTCTGAACAGGTTTGTTTATTTATTTATACACTCAAATCCATCAGGTTTGTGCTCTTTTGAGTCTTTTTAAAAAAATTTTTGGCTGGGGCTTCCCTGGTGGCGCAGTGGTTGAGAGCCCGCCTGCCGATGCAGGGGACACGGGTTCGTGCCCCCGTCTGGGAGGATCCCACACGCCGCAGAGCGGCTGGGCCCGTGAGTCATGGCCGCTGAGCCTGCGCGTCCGGAGCCTGTGCTCCGCAACGGGAGAGGCCACAACAGTGAGAGGCCCACGTACCGCAAAAAAAAAAAAAAATTTTTTTGGCTGTGTTGGGTCTTCGTTGCTGCGCGCTGGCTTTCTGTAGTTGCGGCGATCGGGGGCTACTCTTCGTTGCGGTCCGCGGGCTTCTCATTGCAGTGGCTTCTCTTGTTGCAGAGCACGGGCTCCAGGCGCTCGGGCTGCAGTAGCTGTGGCACGCAGGCTCAGTAGTTGTGGCATGCGGGCTCTAGAGCTCAGGCTCAGTAGTTGTAGCGCACGGGCTTAGTTGCTCCGTGGCATGTGGGTTCTTCCCGGACCAGGCCTCGAACCCGTGTCCCCTGCATTGGCAGGCGGATTCTTAACCACTGCACCACCAGGGAAGTCCCTGAACGGGTCTATTTTGATGACGCCTTGGCCTGCATCTGTGTGAGTGTGTGTGGGGTGCAGGGTGGCAGCGTGTTACACTCTCATCAGCCTGGGAGTGGCACCTGAGCATCGCCCACCCATAGCCCCTCAGTGACTTGCTTCACACAGGGTCCCAGGGAGGCCTCCGCGAACCTGCGAAGTCGTGTGCGCACTTGTTTGCCGTGGATGGGGAGAAAGACTGGGTCTGCACATCTTCAATCATACTAGGTGAGGGGTAAGAGAATCAATGAGAGGCTTTAAAAAACCAAATTAAATCACTGGGAAGCCAAACCCGAAGTTTACCTTTTGAAAGCCAAACAGCATTAAGAGGTTTTCTAGTTTTAATTAATGTCAGCTCAACAACTGAACAAATGATCACTGAAAGTTCACCAGCTGTTTAATGCTGGGGACACAGAAGTCAATAGAAGACAGTCCTTCCCCTCCGGAGGAGGAAAGACTGATTTCAGCAGAAAGATTTCTGCTTTGAACATTCGGATGGGCACAGGAAGACATTAAAAGCAGAAACGTATCATTTTGCGCACACCGCACAAGTACTTCTCCGGTGTGGAAATTCACTGATGGCTTTTATAAACAACATCAAGTTTAGCCAGCTGTGCCATTCTGAAACGTTTAAGGCATTTCCCTGAACGCCTCCCTCTGGCGGCTGCTTGGCAGGCACAGTCACAAGCTAGACTCCTCATGAAGAAAAAGTACAGAATGGAACGTGTCTCCATGTTTATACTAAATTCCTGCATTCCCCAAGATGTGGCACTGCAGTCCAGAGTTTCCAAAATGCACATGAGAACAGTAAAGATTCCGTGGTGCCCTGCGAGAGAGACACCTGCTTAAACACAGGTCCTACATATACGTATTATTTAGAAGCCTTCCCTCATATAACAGCTATTTAAGATACTACAGAAAAAAATATGCTTTGGAACACATTGTGGTAACACACAGGGTCCACTGTGGGGTGTGCAATATGACACAGATCCCGCCTAGGACAGACTTTTTTAGAGGGGAAGAGTTACGTATCCAGGTGTTTCCATGTGCTATGTTCACAGAGTGGCAGGGTAACACAACGGATCCGCAGAAGACCAAGATGAGGGACTCAGGTTCAGTTAAGGGCGACTGTGGAAAAATTCCAGGAGGAAGACACGCATGCTCAAGTCTTAGAAGAGGAAGGAGTTGGCTGTGGCAGAGGTACCTGTTTTCCAAGGCGGCTACCACCTCAGGGCTTAGGTAGCTACCACCTCAGGGCTTAGGTATCTACCTCGATTATTACCTGAGGCCAAAGCAGTGAGTGGGTATCACGTGCTAGACGCAACAGGATTAATTAACTCAAGACTGCACCCAACCCATCTGAATGCCCACGTGTCCCCCAAGAAAGGGAGCCTGGAAGAAACACTGTGGGGGAGTGAAGGAAGCGCCCGCAAGGAAGTCCAGACACTTGAACTAGACCACCCTGGGCTCGCGCCTTGGTCCGGCCACTCACGAGCTGGGAGAGCCCGGACCAGCCGCAGTCAGGGAACCAACTCTCTGAGCTTTACTTTTCTCCTCTGTAAAATAACAGTTCCCAACAAAGAGGCTTATTAAAAAAAAAATTGTGCAAGATAATGAATGTAAAGGGTATAGCATAGGGTTTGGCACCTAGAAATAACTCAATGATTTTTAAAATTTTAATGTGAGGAGTAACAGAACGCCCACGTCCTACGTGTACAACATCCTGACGGGTTTTCTCACACATACACATCACACAGCCCCACCCAGATCAAGATGCAGAGTGTGCCCGGCACCCTGGAAGGCCTCCAAGTACCCCTTCCCTATCAACAGCCGCCCTCCTACCCCCCAAGGTAACCACTATTCTGACTGCTATCGCCACAGATTAATTCTGCCCGCTCTTAAACTTCGTGTAAATGGAATCATACAGTGTATATTCTTTTTGAATCTGGCTTCTTTAGCTGAAAACTATGTTAGTGAGATTAATCCATTTGTTACACAGAGCCGTTCATTCTTTACCGCTGTGTATTGTTCCACGGAATGAACATTCCACAACTTCTGTTCTACTACTGATGACTATTTCGGATGTTTCCACTTTGGGGCTATTATAAATAATGTGACTAGGAAGGCTCCTGCACGCCTCTTCGGACAGATATGTGTATGCATTTCTCCTGGGGGTACAGCTAGGGGTGCAACTGCCGGCTCACAGGGCTGGTGGACACGTGGTGTTAGCAGACACTGACAAAGTCCTCCAAGGGGATTTTTCCAGCTGACATCGCCACCATCAGTTTATTAAAGTTCAGGCTGCTCCACGTCCTTGCTGTCACTTGGTGCTGTCAGTCCTCTTATTAGCCATTCTGGTGGGCGCCTTACTGTGGGTTAAATTGGCACTTCCCTGATGAATGATGATGTTGAGCTCTTTTCATACATTTACTGGCCATCTGCATTTCCTCTTTTGTGAAATGCCATGGGTCTTTTGTCCATTCTTAAAAACTGAATTACCTTTTCTTTATTATTTTGCAGGAGTCCTTTATATATTATGAGTATGAGTCCTTTGTCAGATATATACAATGCAAAAACCTTTTCAAAGTCTTTCTCTTATAGTTAGCGCTTTTCGGTTATAATTTTGATGTCTTGTTTATGAAATCTTTGCCTCTTCTAAGACAATAACCATATTCTCTTACGATTCCTTCTAGAAGCTCTTGTGTTTTCCCTTTCACATTAAGGTCTATGATTCATCTTGAATTAATGTTCGTAAATGGGATGAGGCAGGGGCGGTAGGCTTTTCTTCCCCTACGGATACTAAATTGGTCTAGCACCATTCATGGAAAGAGACCATCCTTTTCTGCTCAGCTACAGGGGCGCCTTTGTTGTGCATGTGTCAATCTGTTTGAGGACTCTCTCTTCTGTCCTGTGATATTATTATCATTATTATTTCAGTTTTACCACTGACTCACAGTGCAATCACAGATGAAAATATACCTTTCTCCTAGGCATTAACAGCTGTAATAGGATATTTGTACAAGAACATCTACTTGTTGAGAAACTATAGGCTGAGCACTTTGCAAACATGACGACATTTCACATTCACCATAACCCTGCGGGGACAGGTCCCATTTTAGATAAATAAGCTACAACTCACAACAGAGGTTAAGTGAAGTGTTTAGAGGTTAAGAAGTGGCAGAATCTGCATCTGTCTCGCCTCAGAACTGATGGTTTTGCCACTATGCCATACTTCCCGAACACGACATTACTGGGGAAATGCTGTTTGGTTATTATTCCTATAAACAGTTACATTTCTGTACACAAGTAAAACTTACACATGAGGCCTTTCAATAAAAAAAAGAAAGAAGGAAAGAGAAAGGAAGAAAAAGAAAGAACAGGAAAAAACCCCAACCCTGTTTAGACTCTCATCCTATCCCTGTCCCCTCCCCCTCCAATAAAAACAATATAAAAGAAAAACCACCACATCAAGGACAACTGATCAAAACATAGATCAAAAAAGAATCAAGGGAAAACATTTCAAATAAAGTTCAGCTGTTTCTATTTGGAAACAACAACAATAAAAAATCCCACTTGCCACAATAAATGACAAATAAGAAATGGACCCTGTGGTAGCGGAGCTGGAATTTTCCGATGGCATCTGCTACTGTGTCATTACTGCGGGTCTCCGCAAGGGAGCCGGCGAGTGAACAGCTGGTCTTGTGTCCCTGACGCAGCAGCCGTCGTGGAGCGCCGTCCTCTGCGGTTAAGTACCCCTTTGAGATGTTGTCTTTTCCCTGGAACCAGAAATCCCAGTCGGTCTCTAGAAGCCACCTCCAAGAAATGGGACAGTAAGCCTTCTAGCCCTGTTCTTAGCCTGGGAGAGTTTTCAGCTTAGTTTGCCCTGATATGCCACCTTGAAATTCCTAATCCCCAAGTAAAGAGGAAGTCTTTCATAGGGTCCAAACCACAGACGGCCCATGGGGAACAAGGACTGCTACCCTAAGGTAACACGAGCCCTCACCCCCACCCACCCCGCCCCGTGGAGGATGCGTGAGTACACGGACACAGCCAGTCAATCCAGGGTGATCAGAGAACGGAGGTATTTTTGTTAACTGACGTTTACTATCTGCGCTGATTCCTAGTCTAGGCATATCCAAAACATCTATTGCTTTTTAACACAAAATACCGAAATTAAAGTCCAATGAAAGCTCGATTGGTGTAAGTTATTAGGAGAAGGGGTTAAACCAAACCAAGCTGAAATAGTTATCACTGCCAAACCAAGCTTATTCAATTCACAAGAGAATCATCAAACCCGTGGGAGAAATTTCTCCTGTGCTTTGAACCACCCCTCACCCATCACACACACACACACACACACACACACACACACACAACTTCCTCAAGCTGCTGTTTTTTCATTCATTTGTTCACTGTTTTACTCAGTCACCTACCCATCTAAGAAATATTTATTGGACATTTACTATGCACCTGACAGTGGCATATTATACTTAGGTGAAAAACAGAAAAAATGGTCCCAGCCATTATGGGCCTTGGTCTAGAGGGTAATTAAGACATAAATGCACAAATATTCATTCAATTACAGACTGTGATAAGCTGAAGGAACAGAGCAGATTCTAGGAGGGGTCAACCGGCAAGGCTTCCCTGAGGAAGAGACGAGGAAGGTGGACCTGGAGACGAGGAGGACTGCGCCAGGGGAGAGAGTCCAGGCTGAGAGATGAGCATAACGACTGCCTTGAGGTGAGAAGTTAAGACAGATCCGAGACACAGAAAACAAAGAGTCTCTGGGGAACGCTAAAAAAGGGAGGCCAGGAGGAGCTTCAAGATGGCGGAAGAGTAAGACGCGGAGATCACCTTCCTCCCCACAAATACATCAGAAATACATCTCCATGTGGAACAACTCCTACAGAACACCTACTGAACGCTGGCAGAAGACCTCAGACCTCCCACAAGGCAAGAAACTCCCCATGTACCTGGGAAGGGCAAAAGAAAAAATAAAAAAGGAAGACCGGTCTGGAGGTAAATGAAGAGGCAGGTGGGGCAAGACCATACAGGACCTCTCAGGATGTGCTGGAGCCTGTGGATTTATTCTAAGGACAATGGACAGGCTTGGAGGTTTTGTAAATGGGCATGTTTATGAGGGATGGTGTGGGGCAGGGAGAGTCAAGAGGCAGAGAGGAATGACCCTATTTTGGTTTTAAAAGACTGCACTGAATGGATGGGGAATAAATATCACCGCAACACAACAAAACCAGAAACTGAAAGATGAGTTAGGAAGCTACTGCTGACATCCAGGCCAGGGGTGAGGAGAGTATGGACTGGATGGTAGCAATGGGGATGAAGGGAAATGGGTGGATTTGGGACGTATTCTAGAGGGAGAATCAACAAGACTTGGTGACACTTTAGATGCAGGAGAATAAAAAAACAGCATCATGAGTGACTCCCAGGTTTCTGACCTGAGCAACTAGATGGATGGAGATATTCCCACATTTACTGAAAAAGACAGGGGAGAATTTTGCAGAGATATTAATAGCTTAACTTTGGACATCCTAGGTTTGGGATGTCAGTAAGATATTCAAGCACCCTGTTAAGCAGGGTGTCAGAGACATACGCCTAAGACTCAGAAGAGAGGTCTGTCTAGAGGTTAAATCTGGTAGACAAAGGTGAACAGATGATGTTTAAAGCCTTAAGAATACCCAGAATACAACTTCATCTCCCATCTCCACGGCTACCAGCCTGGCCCAGGCCACTGTCATCTCCTGCCTGGATGATGCCAATAGCCTCCCTACAGGATTCCCTGTCATTCCACGGGCCCAGAATAGTGTCTGGGACATAAAAGGTGTTCAATAAACATTGAATGAATAAACGAATAAAGGAATAAATGGGTGAGATTCTTTAGAGAGAAAATGTAGAGTGAGAAGAGAGAGCCTGAGCTCTGGAATGTCCAGGAGAACTCCAACGTTTAAAAGTTGTGTAGAAGAGGGAGTAACAACAGAGAATAAGGAGGAGGAGCCAGGAGGACGTGAAAAAAAACCAAGAGGAGGTACTATCTTGAAAGAAAAAAGTGTTATGGTAAGGAGGAAGTGATGAGATCTGTTGAACTGAGTTTTAATATGATGAGAACTGCAAAGCATCCATTGACTCTGACAATTCAGAGTCAGTGACTGGTGACAATAGGCAAATGATGAAGCTTATGAACATATTCATCTGACTATATTCTCCTTTGAAATTATTCCCTTTCTCAATAAATGTGGGAATATCTCCATCCAGCTAGTTGCTCAGGTCAGAAACCTGGGAGTCACCTGTGATGCTGTTTCTTTTTTATTCTCCCGCCTCTGAAGTGTCACCAAGTCTTGCTGATTCTCCTTCCAGATTATGTCCCAAATCCATCCAACAAAAAGGGTAAAGTAGAGACACTCTGGCATGGAGGATACCAGATGCAGACGGTGCAGATACCATGCTGGAAATACTAGAATTAAGTCAAAGTATACATATTAAAACAATGAGATCCTGTAGCTATCACAACAAAATGCTGGAATCAGGCATACATTTTCAAACAAACTCAGAAGATGGTTCCTCACCCATGAACCCACTTTAAAGGAAATTCTAAAAGAAGGACTTCAGGCCGAAGGAAAATGATCCCAGGTGGACAGACAAAGCTATAAGAAGGGGTGAAAGGCAGGAAAGTAGTAAATATGTGGATAGATCTAAATGAACACTGACGTTACAGAACTATGATAATAACATCTTACAGAGTTGTAAAAATATATAACAACAACAGCATATAAATTGGGGGGTGCTGAGTGGTCCTGTATTATCTGGGAAGGGGGTAAAGGTCTGAAAAACATTAGATTTTCCTCAGTCTAGGATGCATGCTGTAATTTCCCAGGGCACTATTAACAGAATAGAAAAAAAAGAATTAAAAACTTTTAAACTAGAAAAAGATAAACATTGAACTATATAAAACAATCAATCCAAAAGAAAGAGAGAAAAATAGAATAAAATAGAAAGCAAACCAGAGTAGCTTAAATACAAACACATCAGTAATTACAGTAAATACAAATGGGCTAAATGCAATAGCTAAAAGGCAAAGAAACTAGATTAAGAAAAAATCAACTATGCTGTTTACAACAAATACCTCTGATACAGAAAGACTGAAAATAAAAGGATTGTAAAGGTTATACCATGTAAATACCAACCCAAAGTGAGATAAAGTAGCTGTATTAGTACCAGGCAAAAAGCATTTTTAGAGATACAGAGGGTCACTTTATAGTGACAACAGGGATATTTTTCAAGACCTATTATACACCTCAGTCTAATAATGTTGTCTCAAAATATATAAAGAAAAATATCATATAACTAAAAGGATAAATTTAGAGAAATCTATAATCATAGGCTGATATTTTAAAACATTTCTCTCCACAACCAATAAACCAAAGTAGACAAAAATATCACTAAAAATGTAAAAATTTTACAAACTTGACCTAAAAATACTGTACTCCACTACTAGAGAATAGATGTGATTTTCAAGCACACACACAACAGTTGCAGAAACTGACCACACGCTGGGTTCATAAAGCAAGTCTTAATAAATTTCATAGGACAAAGAACATCAAGTATGTGCTCTTTGATCATAATGAATTTATGTTAGAAATCAATCTCCAAAAGATAATTCTTATTTGTTCAGAATTTAAGAAATGCATTTCTAAATAATCCATGGGTCAAAAAAAAAATAACACAGATTAGAAAACACTTGAAATGCATGATAACCAAAATAATACATACTAAAATCCACGCAAAGAAGCTATAAAAATACACAGAGAGGAATAAAAGCTGAAAAGTAATAATCCTAAATAAATGGACAGATATACCATGTTCATGGGTTAGACGACTCAGATGTCAATTCTCATTACACTGATTTTAGCCAAAGCAATCTCAATGAGTAATTCAACATGTGGGGATTTTACACTGTTTTTGTTGGTGGTGATTTCATGTGTGTACATGTGTGTATGCACATGTGTGCACAAAAACACACAAGTGTGAATGTGCAGAATTTGACTAGCTGGTTTTAAAATTTTTATGGGCAAATACAAATGACCAAAAATAGCCATAATACTCTTAAAAAAGAAGAAACAAGTTGGAAGGACCCACTTGACTGATATCAAGATACTTTAGAAAGTGACAGTACTTAACACCATAGTACTGGTACAAGGATAGAACACACAGATCAATGGAAAAGAAAAGAGAGTCCAGACCCACACATATATGGACACCTGACTTACGATACAACTGGCACTACAGTAGACAATGTGTGTTCTTTTCAATAACTGGACTGGGACAATTGCATGTCCATATGGAAAAACATAGAAATAGACCCCTAACTCACACCATACACAAAAATCAACTCCAAGTGAATTATAGACCTAAATATAAAAGGTATCAATGCTCTGTGTTGACCTAAATGGGCAAGAAATCCAAAAAAGAGGGGATATATGTATACGTATAGCTGATTCACTTTGCTGTACAGTAGAAACTACCACAACATTGTAAAGCAACTATACTCCAATAAAATTTTTAAAAATAAATAAATATAAAAGATAAAAATATGAAGTATTCAGAAGATAATATAGATTATCATCATGACCTGAGGGTATGAAAGTATTTCTTTAACAAGATACACACCTAAAAAACTAACCATAAAGAAAAAGTGATAAATTTGACTAAAAGTTAAGAACTTCTGTTAATTTAAAAAAAAAAAAAGCTATAAAGGGAATGACAAGATAAGTCATAGAACAAGGGAAAGGAAATATTAGCAACACATGTAGCTGACAAAGAACGTCTATCTAGAATATATAAAGATCTATTACAAACAAATAATAAAAAGATAACCCAATGAACAAATGGGCAAAAGGTTTTGATCAAGCACATTTTACACACACACACACACACACACACACACACAATCCAAATGGTAAATAAACATTTTAGAAGATGCTCAGCCTCACCAGTCATGCAGGCAACAGAGCAAATGGGATCTTAACTATAGCGGGAGCATGAGGGAGGGAGGAGAGGAGGTGGGATACAAGAGCTAAATCCTAGTGTCATAACAAAGTAAACAGGTAACATCAAGATGCGATATATCAAGAAACAGCAGCAAAGCATATTACTTAGTTACAGAAAAGCAACTACTAGAAGAGCTGAGAGAGTGAACTGCAAATTGTGGAGGGTGGAGCCAGAGAACTCACTCCCCCATTCTACACCTTTTGGCATTAAAAAAAAAAAAATACAGATTTATTATTTTGATGAATAAAAAACATAGGAAAGAAAAAAAAACATACGACTGGGGGTGGGGGAGTGAATGAGAGGTAAGGAGGCAAGGTCAGGGAAATTAAATAATTGTTGGGAAAACCTGCCTGAGAGCAGGAGCAGAGAAAGAGTGTGGAGGAGGGGCATGGGGTGGATTTATTACCCTGTGATCTGTACTGTGGCCTTATTTGCTCTGGCTACTAGGGAGGCCAGGTTTTAATTTATGGCTCACATCTAAAAATTGAATCCCTAGGGCTATAATACTTCTTCATTTCTGACCATTCAACCATCATTCTCCCTTTGCTCTCATATTTTGGTATGTATCTCATATCTTGTTAAGTGTATTTTGTATGTCTTGAAAATCTAGTAGGTGTTTATAAACAAAAGTCCAAGGAGTTACTAGATGTACATAACACGAGACATGTAACATTCTGCCTCTTCTTGACAATTTAAAGGCGATTCTGGAAGCTTGCAATGCTTCATTAATTATCATTTAAAAAATCATTTATCTATATAGACTGTCCATCGACATTTTTTCAATTTATAATTCTGAGTAATTTCTCCACTACGTGAATATGTTACTGTGCTTTCTCTGTACGTGTTCTGTTCCCTCCCAGTGACTTACAAGGAGGCAGTTTAGGAAAGCAGCTAAGAATCAGGTAGGTACACACCAAGTTTAAATTCTGGGTCTGCCCTTCAGGACAAGTCACTAAGGCGCTCTCAGTTTATTTTCTCACCTACAAATCGGGCGGATAATGATAACAGTATCTGCTTCACAGTGTTGTCAGTAACTGCTTCACAGTGTTGTAATGTTATGTAAATCCATAGTAAGGACTCAATAAATGTTGCCTGAAAGAAGCGAATGAATGAATGAATGAATATCTGGCAAGGAGGATGCCAACGTAAAAGACTTTGTAAGCATGAGCCACCTGCAGCGTATCTGCAGAACTATGATGTGCTGTATGCAACAGCCTTTTAATGTTTTGGTCTTTGCTAAAGGCCAAAGATTAGCAATAAAAACCTTTTCTCACTAGAAGGTCAATTCAGGGAATATAAAAGTAAAACTGGGTGAATTTCTTCGTTTGCAATAAATCATCCTTTTCATCAGGAAATGCAACACCTGCAGGTACACCTGACTGTTCTTTTACTGCTTTCCTGTGAGAGAAAGCTTTCTTCTTTTTCCTTTCCTTTTTTGGGGCTAAAATATTTCAAAACTCTCTAATGAGCACAGCCTGCGGTGCCTGATCATAACGCAATGCAGTGAACCGACTCTGTTTTACCTTTTGAACAAAAAAGTCTTCTGAGGCTGTTTATTTGTCTTTCCCTGACTGAGCTTATAAGCTATCATGCTCTTTAAAATAGGAGATTTTCTTCTATTGCTAATCAGACAAATGACAGTATCTTTAGCACAAATAATAAGCATTTCTCAATCTACTTACTTTGAAACACATGATTTTCATCAGCTCCTTTTCTCTTCTTGACAGAAACCACAGTGAGCATTTTAAAAATAAAATTCCCCTCCTCCTCGGTCTCCCACAGGGTTACAATCTCAAAGTCCTTGCGATGGCCTTATTCACCCCGCCCCCCACCTGCAATAAGCACAAGGCCACACAATAGCCAGGGCAAGGGACTGGACTGAGTCTGATTCTCACCAGGGAAGGTCTTGAAGTTAAACAGATTATCTCTCAAACTTAACAGGCTGTACCCAGGCCCTAGCTCCTCATCACTGTACTAGATCAGTTTCTGACAGGGCAAGAGCTTGGCTGGTGGAGTCGGGGGGAAGAAGCAAGTTCCCTGCAGAACACCTTCCAGAAGGGTGGTCAAACCAGCTAAGGGCAAGAGCCAGAGCCCCCAGCATCACTAACAGAGGGTCGCAAGACCGTACCCAACCAAAACCAGAATTCGGGGCCACTGAAACGTTTCTCCCCATTCCTGAGGTCTCAGAGGCCTCCAAACTAGTGTTTAAATGGTTCTTCCAGAGGACTGGATACCTCGAATCTCTATAGAAAAAAATGTAAGCGTCTTCATATTTACTCCAAGGGACACACAGTGTTTGGAAAGGTGACATCAGTGACATGCAGCGAACACAGGGGCCATGGATGAGCTTTTGCCTCAGAGTCTTAAGGCACTCTGTAGTAGCAGGTTGGTTTAGAATGTCCTAGTCACCTTGAAAACTTGAGCTCACTACGCTGCACAGACCGCAGGAGTGACACTCCAGCCCCGAACCTTGAGAAAGTGGCTTAGTTCTTAGGAACGAGCCACCAAGAAAGCCACCCAGCTGCCTCCTGAATGAATACCAGGCAAGGGCCTTGTTCCGCTAAGGCCCCCGAGGGTGAACTAACGCTCGGGAGTCACATCAAGGATACAGGGGTTGCTGTCATCGATGCTACAGCTGTCCAGGATCAGGGGAATGCCATCCAGCTCGTTCACCTACGAAGAACAGAGAAGACAAATTGACACACTGAAACAGCCTGGGAAGGGCTGGAGATTATAGGTGATCTGTTGCTCCTTTTTTATTTCCTTACTCCCTGCTATAATAATACTGTTTGTGCAATTACCTGAAACACCTGTATCAATCCAGAAATATTTAAAAACAGACGTAAACAAAAAGTGATACTTTTTCTTTTCACCCTTCCTCAAAAATGTTGGGCAACTGGACAGCCACATAAAAAAGTATAATTGGGATGAATTGGGAGATTAGCTTTGACATAAATACACTACCATGTGTAAAATAGATAGCTGGTGCGAACCTGTAGTACAGCACAGGGAGCTCAGCTCCGTGCTCTGTGACGACCTAGAGGGGTAGGATGGGGGTGGGGTGGGAGGGAGGTCCAAGAGGGAGGGGATGTATGTATATGGCTGAAAAAGTTAGATCAAAAATAAAGAAAAAAAATTAAAAAGTATAATTAAACAACACTGCAGGGCTTCCCTGGTGGCACAGTGGTTAAGAATCCGCTTGCCAATGCAGGGGACATGGGTTCGAGCCCTGGTCCGGGAAGATCCCACATGCCACGGAGCAACTAAGCCCGTGCGCCACAACTACAGAGCCTGCGCTCTAGGGCCTGTGAGTCACAACTACTGAGCCCGCGTGCCACAACTACTGAAGCCCGCGTGCCTAGAGCCCGTGCTCCGCAACAAGAGAAGCCACCGCAATGAAAAGCCGGCCTGTGAGTCCCAACTCCTGAGCCCGCGTGCCACAACTACTGAAGCCCGCGTGCCTAGAGCCCGTGCTCCGCAACAAGAGAAGCCACCGCAATGAAAAGCCCGCGCACCACAACTAAGAATAGCCCCCGCTCACCGCAACTAGAGAAAGCCCGCGTGCAGCAACGAAGACCCAACAGAGCCAATAAATAAATAAATAAATAAATAAAATTTATTTTAAAAAACCCAAAAAACCCCCAACACTGTAAACCAACTATACTTCAATAAAATTTTTTTAAAACGTATAAAAGTGGATCTCTTCCTAATATTATTCACCAGGATAAACTACAAGTGAATCTCAGTTTATTAGTAAGTGAATTCTTTTTCTAAGCCAGAAGCAGGGAAAACATTTCTAACTATGGCTCAAAACCCAGAATCAATAGAGAAAGGTTTTAAAATTTGACTACATTTTTTAAAAAGGCAAATTGAAAGCTGTAAAAATTATCTGAAAGATATCACAGGCAAAGGGTTAATATTTTAATATATACAGAGCTTGCAGAAACTGAGAAAAGACCAACAATCCAACAGAAAAATGGATAAAATACGTGAACATAGATGGCACAGAAAAAAAGAAATGCGGATGGACTGCAGAGATATCACAATCTGCTCAGCTGTGCTCCTAATAAGATGCAGGCAAATTATGATACCATTTCTCAGCTGCCAGAAGGGCAAATCATCACGTGTGACAACACATGCTGCCGGTAAGGTGACAGGAAACGGCACCCTCAGACACTGCTGGAGTGAATGCCAAGTGGCACGATCCCTATGGCAGGGAACTGGACAATACGTAGCAAAATCACATGTGTTATTTACTCTTTGACCTAGTAATCCCATTTCTAGGATCAAAAATACAGTGTCACATGGAATTATGTTTGTACAAGGTTATTTACTTCAGCACAGCTTATATCTTTATAAGACTTCTATTGAGGTATAATTCACATACCATAAAACTCACCCATTTATATACAATTCAGTGGATTTTAGCATATTCCCAAAGCTGTCTCACTATCACCACTATCTTAGAACATTTTCATTACCCCCAAGAGAGTTTTTAAACTCCATTCCCATCAGCAGTCAGTCCTAGTTCTTCCTCTCTCCAACCCTTGGCAACTACTAACCCACTTTCTGTATCTATGGGTTTGCCTATTCTGGGCGTTTCATACACATGGACTCATTCAGTACGTGACTGGCTTCTTTCACTTATCGTAAATGCTTCCAAGGTTCATCTATGTTGAAGCATGTATCAGCATGCTGAATAATAATATTCTAATGTCTGCATATGTATTTTAGTTTCCATTCATCCACTGACACACATTTGAATTGTTTCAAACTTTTGGCTATTATGATAACGCTGTTACAATCATTCATGGACCTATTTTTGAATGGATATATGTATTCAATTCTCTGGCTATATACCGAGGAGTGGAATTGTTTAGTCATATGGTAACTCTATATTTAACATTTTGAGGAACTGCTTGACTGTTTTTCAAAGTGGCTGTACCATCTTACATTCCACCAGCAATGTATGAGGGTTCCAATTTCTTTACATTCTCGATAACACTGTCTTTTATTTTGGCCACCCTAGTGGACGTGAAGTGGTACGTCATTGTGGTTTTGATTTGCATTGCTCTGATGAGTAATGATGTTGAATGTAGCACAATTTATAAGAAAAATTCTGTAAACAACTCAAGCATCCATCGATATAGGCTCGTTGAATAAACCATGATCACTAATGTACTACTATGGAGAGATCAGGAGAGAATGGTAAGTGAAAAAAGCAGAGTGCAGAACAGGATTATATGTGAACCTTTTGTGTAATAAAGGAGGAGAAACAGATGATTTTTTATATTAAAAAAATGAAGGGTTAAATAAAAAACTAATAATGGTTATTTACAGAGCAAAGCAGAGACTGAAGTGGACGAAACAGGAACAGAGGTGAGACCTCTGTGAATGTACCCGGTCGTACAATTCTGACTTTGGGATCCTGTATATGTTTTACGAAATTTTTGAAATTAAGTTTATAATACAAGTTAACCAGACTTACTGTGGTGATTATTTCCCCATATATACAAACACTGAACCATTATGCTGTACACCTGAAATTAACATACTGTTATATGTCAATTACAGCTCAATTTTGAAGAAATGAATTTATAAAGTTATAAAAACAGAAAATGGAAACAAATTAATCCGACAACATGTGAAACAAAGACAATTATTTCACAGAACTGAAACAGTATTTTGATGGGATGTCCCCAGGGAGCTGTGTCCTGAGCTCAGATGGAACTGCAGTCCCACAGCTGCATGAGGTCGTCTCAGCACCATTAACACTGGGATTGCCATTCTGAACCCTTATTCCTAGATCTAGTTAAAAGAAAATGGGTAATTTATGTCATTAGGAACCAAGATTTTTAGCATAAAAAATAAGTATCAAATCAGAGTAGTTTACATTTAAATTAGAAATACTAGCATGAACTCATGATACATTTTTCTCTTTTCTTTCTAAAAAATGTTTACTTCCTAGCTGTTTACTGAAAAGGCACAGAAGCAAAGACAAGCCAGTAGCAATGAACATTCCCAGCATGACTTAAGGATTCTAAACACCACAGTCCAACTGAAAGAAACCAGATCTCCAGTTGGCTGTGATACACAGACTTCCTGAAGGCAGGAAAGAAGAGAAGAAATCTAATTCCTATAAATTTCCCGAGGCACTGGAAGGTGGTTAATGAGCTGCTATTTAACAGACATCCAGCACCTACCAGGCAATGACAGACACTTAAATGATTTCCCTTAATTCGGACAATGCCAGGGTAAGTATTACTGGTTCCATTTTACAGATAAAGAAACTGAGGCTCAAAAGTTAGGTACCCTCCCCATGGTCATTTAACTAATAAGTGCTTTTCAAAGTGAGGTCTGGAGAGCACTGTCAGTCTGCAAGAAAGTGTGTGAAAGAGTGAGAAACTGTGCCAGCAATTTAACATACTTATGCTATGTTTGCTGAATCTTATAATAAAGTTTGGGCTTGAATTTTCTATGTCTTAAAAACTTTTTTTGTTTTCTAGTAATTCATTTATATTATCTTTTATAAACATATTGGTCCAGGATGGTTTGGGGGAAAGATAGCTAGTTCTTCATCACAGATAGTCTGAGAAGCTTTGGCATGGAGGGTTAGCCCACTACTGAGGGTTGGACCTCATGTTTTTGAGAGGCACAGAGGGAAATTTTATGGCCAGACTGGTAGTGGCCCCACCTGAGACTGTATCCAAAGCTTCTCCATGCAACCCTCACATCCCCACTTGTCCAATAATCGGCCCTGCACCCACCCGCAGGATGAGAGTGCTAACAATGAAGGCTGCAAATGGGAGAGGAGGGCTCCTGCCACACGCACTTGTCTCGGGGTGAAGCGGAGAGACCCCAGAGAGGAGCCATGCCTGCTGCCCGGCACAGAGCAAGAACAGCCGTGGACTCTCACCAGCTCCTTGCGAACGTGTGATCTAGACCCTTCTGGAACGTGGGTGCATCTCCACGCCCGAGGAGCTGGGTGTTTGATGTAGCTAGGGGACCACATAGCATGGGGCCCCAGGGGAGGCCTCCCTGCAGAGGTGACCTTTAGCTCGCGGTGAGAACGAACAGGAATTAAACACAGAAATAAAGGGGCTGCGGAGAACGCTCTGAGCAGGGGGAGAGCACATGCAAGAGCTGGGGGATCAGACGGAACACGTGGTGCTCCAGGAACCCGGAGACGGCAGCGCAGGGATGAAGAGCGAGGGCTGCACAGCGGCGCTGGGGGCAGAGTCTGGCCCCAGCAGCGCTTCTGAGCTGGTGGCTTTGGGCAAGTCGTTTACCCTCTAAGACTTAGTTTTCTCCCCTGTCAAATGGGGATGACAGGACCTACTTCACAGGGCGACTGTGAGAATGGCATGGATTACTGTCCTGACTAGCACTCAGTGAAGACTCAATACAGGGCCACAGGGGTGAGGGCGGAGTTGGCAATTTCGTGTTGTGAATTGGAAGAAGTTCAGTTGGCTGGGGCAAGGAGCTCAGGGCTGGCTCCCGAGAAAAGCACCAGGAAAACTGGAGGATAACTTCCACAAAGCCGAGTCACAATTCGACTGTGCATGAGGCAAAATTGTAAATTTATTTTCAAAAACCACTTTTTTTGGTAAGTGAGAAAGTATTAAAGACCTCTTATTCAGTGCAAGAAAAACATCTCGTTTTCGGTGTGGGGAGTAGACTTCTCAGATATGTTAAACGGGTAAGGAAATAAAATCACAGGCTAAAAAGTGACATTTTAAAGCAGGCGGTAAGGGTGAATTACAGAGTTCTTGAAAATCATGGTTACACTAGAGCCATGCCTGAACTGAGGGTCTGCTTTCCTAGATAAATATTTCTCATTCACACCACTGCATTATGAAATGATACTAGATAATTTTTTAAAGAAATTCATTAAATGTTGATACCATAAGGGAACTATTCTAGACAAGGACAGCAGTGGCATCATGACAAACGCAATATACACTGGAGAGTGAACACAGGTTACGGTCACTGGGAAAAGAATCCCAGGATGCAACACCTCCAGGAGGAGTGACAAGTGACTGATGCTCTGTGTCATCACCAAGCTCAAGTTTTACAAGTTCCTGCTGCCGCTGAGCTGAGGCATGTAGCTCCTGTCAGGAGAGGCGGGGAAACAATGAGGAAATTAACAAGTTTTCTTCTGTTCACATGTCATAAAACAAGGAAGTTGTTTGTTTCTTTACCTAACATGTTGGGAACTGATTCTAGACCCATAATAAATGAGTCACAAGTTGGAGGTCCTAACAAGGAGCCAAGCTCAGTCAACGCTTTCACGATGTAACATATTTCAACAGGACAGTAAGTCTGGCTTAAACAAACTAACATTTAGCCTCTGGAAACAGAGTTGTAAACAGCAGGACAACTCACTGATTTGCTAACTGTTCTCTCCCACTGAAGCCAATACTAATCTCAGAGAATGTACCCTGCAAAGTGTGTGGGCCCAACCTGAATGAATATCTAAGCTTCTTTAGGAAAATGTATTAGGTTGACCAAAAAACAGAGCCTCAATCATTGTCTGCTCTCACACTGAACGCTAAATACAAAAATTAAAAAAACCTGAAGAAAGACAAGAGCACAATACCAATGCAGGACTGAATCCTATTTTTCTTTTAAATGTTTATTTTATTTCTTTATTTTTTGGCTACGTATTTTATTTATTTATTTATTTTGGGCTGTGTTGGGTCTTCGTTTCTGTGCCAGGGCTTTCTCCAGTTGCGGCGAGCGGGGGCCGCTCTTCATCGCGGTGCGCGGGCCTCTCACTGTCACGGCCTCTTGTTGCGGAGCACAGGCTCCAGACGCGCAGGCTCAGTAGTTGTGGCTCACGGGCCCAGTTGTTCCACAGCATGTAGGATCTTCCCGGACCAGGGCTCGAACCCGTGTCCCCTGCATTGGCAGGCAGATTCTCAACCACTGCGCCACCAGGGAAGCCCTGAATCTCCTATTTAAACGCCCCATGAATCAACGTAACTAACATTTGGTGAAAATGTGTTCAAAACATAGCGCCTCAAAACAAACGCACACACACAAAGGTCAGCAGAGCCCTGTGCTGAAGCGAGCACACAACCAACATGGGTGTGGCAATGCTCGGACAAGGCTCTGATCTACAGATGAAGCCATTTTTAGAGGCGTGACGGCAACTCAGAAGGCTCGAAGCCCGAGGGGATGGAGGCGGATGCACCATCTTGTATGAGATGTGGGTGTGCCCGCCCACAGGGTGAGACCAATTACCATCCCAAGCACACAGAGGAAAGAGGGATACTTTTGGAGGCAGACAGACCTACAAGAGAATCCAGCTCAGCCCTCTAGCTGTGTAACCTGTGGAGGGTTCTGAGCTTCATGAAGTCTAGATTCTCTTACGTGTAACAAGAGAGTGGTGCCCACCTCACAGGGTTAAAGTGAGAATTACACGAGAAAGCATTCAGCACAGCACCCAGCACACAGTAAGGACACAGGAAATGGCAGCAGTTTGCAATATTATTTTCACTTGGTTTTGAGGTTCTATAGGATTCCTCACCATACTTGAAAAGAGCTGGACATGGTAATCCTTCACAGGGCACAAGCTATTGTTCAGCAAAGTTTGAATA
Organism: Physeter macrocephalus; assembly: GCF_002837175.3. NCBI lineage: Eukaryota > Metazoa > Chordata > Mammalia > Artiodactyla > Physeteridae > Physeter > Physeter macrocephalus. The sequence continues at coordinate 48,629,115 of NC_041219.1, read as the reverse complement.
TATAAGCATACATTTCTGCAATCATAGGAAATTTGGTAGGTATGGGTTGCTCTAAGTTAGTACTATGCTTTTCTTGACTGTCTCATGAACTGGATACACCTCTGGTTACTAATTTCCATCCATACTCCTCTGCTGGCTTTTGCCTTACACAATCAACTCCAAGTCTCACAAAAGTAAGTATTGTTTATCTCTGTGTTGCATTTATTTCCACGGTGTTCTGTGCAGCTTACTACTAGGCATTTCACGATTGAGCTGCTATGCCAGAGGAACCACTCAGGATGTCACTCAAGAAGCAACAAGAAGGCACACGACCTGCATTTCACAGACAACCCTTCTCTAGGACTCAGAGCAAAAGCCTAGGCCAGCGGTCCACAACCTTGACTCCACGTTAGAATCACTTGGGGAGATTTCGAAAACAACCAATGCTGTGGTCCCAACCCCAGAACACATCAATCAGAATCTCTGGGAGCAAAGCCTGGGCATCAGTGTCTTATACAAACTCTTCGGGTGATTCCGACACGCAACGAGTTGTGGCTCCCGATTCACGCAAAGTCCAAGAGCACCTACTGAGGCAAACAAAGTCTGAGACCTGCTGCAAACCCTGAAAGAAACTCCTAAAACAGAAGACACTGTCCTTCACACTTTTCCCCCGGGGTGCTCTGTTTTCTTTCCTTATGAAGTAAACTTTGTTGAGATGTAATTTACACACCGGGGACTGCAACTGCACCTGTGTAACCACAGGCAAATCAGGATAGAGAACATTTCCGTCACCCCAGAGAGTTGCTGTGCACCTCTATAATCACTGCTTTAGTAACCATCCATCTGCTTCCTGGCACTAGACATAGATCTTGTCTGTTCTATACTATAATATGAATAAGACCACATCAAAAGAACTCTTTTTCAATGTTTCTGAGATTCATCCATGTTGTTACGCGTATCGGTAGTTTATTTTTACTTCTGATTATGAATATGCCATTTATTTATCTATTCACATGTTGATGGACAGTTTTATCTGTAATGAATAGAGGTGCTATGAACATTATGTGTTCATGTCTTCTTGTGGACACGTGTTTTCATTTCTCCTGGGGTGATGTCTAAGAGCGGAATTGCTGGGTCATATTTTAAGTGTATGTTCAACTTTATAGGAACTGCCAAACTATTTTCCACCATGACTGTACCATTTTACATTCCCTCCAACAATGTAACTGAGTGACCCTGGATCTTTAACAACGCTTGATACTGTCAGACTTTTTAGGTGACATCATATTGCGGGTTTTGTTTGCATTTCCCTGATGACTGATGTGGAGCATCTTTTCAGGTGCTTATGGGCCATTTCTGTATCTTCTTTTATGAGGTGTTGTTCAAATATCTTGCCCATTTTACTACCTGGGCTACTCTTTCTTGTTGAGTTGTAAGAGTTCTTCACATAATTTGGATACGGGTGAGTCCTATGCCAGATATAAGCACTGTGGATATTTTCTCCTAGTCTGTGACTTGCCTTTTCAGTTTCTTAATAGTGTGTTTCAAAGAGTATAACTTTTAAATTTAGGTGAAGAACAATTTATCAAAATATTTTTCATGATTAGTGCTTTTTGTGTCCTAAGAAATTATGGCTTTCTTCAACACATCCACAATGTTTTTTTCTATATGTTTTATAATTCTAGCTTTCATATTTCCATTATAAACCAACTTTTGAGTTTGGTGCAAGATAAAGGTCAAGGTTCTTCTTTTTCACTCATAAGGATGTACAATTGTTCCAATACCATTTGTTGGAAAGACTAGCTTTCCCCCATTCACTCTATATTTGGACTCTATTTTATATTGGACTTTCTATACATCTACCTATATTTATGCTAATACTATGCTGCTTTAATTAGCCTACTAGTAAGTCATGAAAGAAGAAGCACAATCCTCTTTGTTTTTTTTTTTTTTTTTTTTTTTTTTTTTTTTGTGGTATGCGGGCCTCCCTCTGTTGCGGCCTCTCCCGTTGCGGAGCACAGACTCCGGACGCGCAGGCTCAGCGGCCATGGCTCACGGGCCCAGCCGCTCCGCGGCATGTGGGATCCTCCCGGACCGGGGCGCGAACCCGGTTCCCCTGCACCGGCAGGCGGACGTGCAACCACTGCGCCACCAGGGAAGCCCTTTGTTTTTTGAAATTGCTTTGGCTATTGTATTAGTGTCCTAAGGCTGCTGTAACAAAGTACGAGAAACCGAGTGGCTTAAATAACAAAATTTATTCTCTCACAGTTCTGGAGGCTAGAAGTCTGAGATCAAGGTGTTGGCAGGATTGGTTCCTTCTAAGGGCTATGAAGGAGAATCTGTTCCATGCCTCACTCTGAACGTCCGGTGGTTTGCCGACCACCTTTATGTTCTTTGGCTAGTAGATCTCTGCCTTCATCTTCACATGGCTTCTTCCTCTTCTTCTTCTTCTTCTTTATTGAACTATACCTGACTTACAATATTGTGTTAGTTTCAGATGTACAGAAAAGTGATTTGGTTCTCTATTTTTCAGATTGTTTTCCATTATAGGTTATTACAAAATATTGAATATACTTCCCTGTGCTATATAGTAAATCCTTGTTGTTTATCTATTTTCTATATAGTACTTTGTACCTGCTAATCCCAAACTCCTAATTTATCACCCGCCCCCCGCCCCCGCTTTCCCCTTTGGTAACCAAATATTTTTTTCTGTCTACGAGTCTGTTTCTGTTCTGTAAGTAAATTCACTGGTATTTTTTGGATTCCACATATACATGTTATAATATTTGTCTTTCTCTGCCTGACTTACTTAGTATGATAATCCCTAGGTCCAGCCATGTTGCTTCAAATGGCAATATTTCATTCTTTTTTATGGCTGGGTAATATTCCATTGTATATATATATGCCACATCTTCTTATCCATTCATCTGTTAATGGACACTTCGGTTGCTTCCACATCTTAGCTATTGTGAATACTGCTGCTATGAACACCGGGGTGCATGTATCTTTTCAAATTAGAGTTTTCATCTTTTCTGGATATATGCCCAGGAGTGGGATTGCTGGATCATATGGTAATTCTATTTTTAGTTTTTTAAGGAACCTCCATACTGGCTTCCACAGTGGCTGCACCAATTTATATTCCCACCAACAGTGGAAGAGGGTTCCCTTTTCTTCAGCACTTATTATTTGTAGACTTTGTGATGACAGACATTCTGACTGGTGTGAGGTGATACCTCGTTGTAGTTTTGATTTGCATTTCTCTAATAATTAGAGACGCGGAGCATCTTTTCATGTGCCTATTGACCATCTGTATACAGTCTTCTTTGGAGAAAAGTCTATTTAGGTCTTCTGCCTATCTTTTAATAGGGTTGTTTTTTTGATATTGAGTTGTATGAGCTGTCTGTATATTTTGGAAATTAAGCCCTTGTCAGTCAAATCGTTTGCAAATGTTTTCTCCCAGTAGGAAGGTTGTCTTTTCTTTTTGTTTATGGTTTCCTTTGCTGTGCAAAAGGAAACGTTTATACATTTGATTATATGTTTATACGTTTGATTAGGTCTCACTTGTTTATTTTTGCTTTTATCTCTTTTGCCTTGGGAGACTGACCTAAGAAAACATTACCACGATTTTACTGAGATTTGTTTTATGGTCCAGTGTATGGTCTGCCTTGGTGAATGTTCCATGTGTATTGTAAAGAATACGTATTCAGCTGTTGGGTGCAGGGCTCTATAAACTTTAATTGGTCAAGTTCATTGATCAGTGTTCAAGTTTTTGTATTACTCCTGAGTTTCTTTCTCCTTGTTCTAGAATTTACTACGAGTGCTGAAATCTTCAATTATGATTATAGATCTATTTCTCCTTTCAGTTCTGCCAGTTTTTGCTTAATGTACTTGAAGTTCTACTATTTGCAATATATGTTAATGTTTTTATGTCTTCTTGATGAGCTGATCCTTCAATCATTACGAAATATCCCTCTGTATATCTCAAGTCTATTTTGTCTGACATTAATATAGCCACTCCACCTTTTTCATGTGTTTGCATGGTATATCATTTTCATTCTTTCATTTTTAACCTATCTTCACCTTTATATTCAAAGTGTATTTCTTGTAGTTATCATATAACTGAGTCTTGCTTTTTTAAAATCCAGTCTAACAGTCTCTGTCTTTTAATTGGAATATATAAGCCATTTACTTTTAATGTACTTATCAATATAGTTGTGCTTAAGTATATCATTCTGACATTTGTTTTCTTTTTATCCTAAATGTACTTTGTTCCCTTTTTCCTCTTACCCTGACTTCCTTTAGGCTGAGTATTTTTAAATATTCCATCTTTTTCCCTCCACTATTGGCTTATTAACTAACTCTCTTTCCTTTTTTTTAAAAAGTGGTTGTTCTAGGGTTTAGAATATGGACCTTTAACTTTTATAGTCTATCTACAAATAATATTATACTATTTCACATAAATGTAAGAACCTTACAACTGTATACACCACTTGATGTTTGGGCAACTGCTCTCACACATTTTACTTCTATATACATTATAAACCCCCAAATACATTGCTATTATGAGTGCTTCAAAGAGCTGATGATATTTTTTAAAAATTAAAAACTGAAGATAAAGGTATTTTATTCTTACTCACATATTTAGTTTTTCCAGTATTTTTGATTTCTTTGTATAGAATCAGGTTTCCAACTGGTACCATTTTCCTTCACCTGGTACAACACCCTTCAACATTTCTTATAGCACAGTTCTGCTGACAACAAATTCTCTCAACTTTTGTTTGTCTGGAAATGTCTTCTTTTTGCCCTCATCTTTGAAGGATATTTTGGCTGGATATATAATTCTAGTTTTCTTTTAGTATTTTAAAGATGTCGTTCCTTTGATCCCTGTTCTGCATTATTTCTGGAGAGAAGCCTGCTGTCACTCTTATCTTTGTTCCTCTTGTTTGACAGGCAAAAGTCAGTGAATTAGAGAGGAAGAACACACAGAAAAGATGAACCAAAACCAAAACCTGGCTCACTGTAAATTAATAGAATGGAAAAATTCCAGAAAGACTGATGAAGGAAAAAAGAGAGATATCTGTTTAAAAAGAATAGAATGAAAAGAAAGAAATAGATATAGATAACATAGATAAAATAATAAAATATTATGAATTTTATGGAACAAATAAAAAAATCTAGATGAAATGGATATTTCTGAGAAAAACTGACACAATAGATAGAAAGCTTGAAAAGGTCAATACTTTAAATATTTAAATTTAAATAATTTAAAGATATGAAAATACCGAAGACTCACTGACAAAAATAGTCAAAGACCCAAACAACTGTTCAAGTAAGTACCATCAAATTTTTAAGGAACAGGTAATCTATTATGTATGTAAGTTATTCAAAAACAATTAAAAAAACGAGGGAAAGCTTCCCAATTCATTTTATGAGGCTATTATGGCTTGCTTCTAAAAGCAGGATTAAGACAGACCAGTGTAAGAAAAACAACAGTCCTATTTATGAACATATACCACTTCCCAAGACAACCCCACCCAAAATTCCTGCAAATAATATTAGATTAATGAAACATACCTTAAAAATTCATCATCATCTTAATGTTGATCAGAAAATCTACAAGGCAATTATCCTCATTAATGTACTAATAATTATCTCAATATCAAAGAAAACGCATCAGATTAATGCTTAGCACCTATTATTTTTTTAATTCTCAGAAAACTAGAAAACTATTTTAACTTGAAAATGGCTTGTGTCAGAAACCTACAGCAAATATCATAACTAAGAGAAAATTTAGAGAGATTCCCAAGACCAGAAAAAGCGCAAGGATACTGTCTTCTTACTCTGATGTAGAAATATAAACTGAATGGCATACTGCAGTTGTGAAAGGTCTTTGGAGCACTCTGTCTCTAGAAAACAAAGAGGGGTTTGAGTGGTGTGAAAAAGTGGTTCAGTCTCAGGACGGCCTGGTGGTGCAGTGGCTAAGGCTCCTCGCTCCCAATGCAGGGGCCCGGGCTCCACCCCTGCTCGGGGAACTAGATCCCACATGCATACCGCAACTAAGGAGCCTGGAGCCGCAACTAAGGAGCCCGCGAGCCTCAACTAAGACCGGGTACAACCAGAAAAAAAAAAAAAAAAAAAAAAAAAAGAAAGTGGTTCAGTCTTACTACCAGAACAGAAGCAGTGGATGAAGGGAAAACAAAAGAAAGTAAACAGCAGATTTAGATTAAGGAAAAGTAATTTTGTTTACTTGGGGAGGGGGGGTTGGGGAGAGCAACAGTTAAAATCATAAAGGACAGATTACCCAGATATAAAGTGGGAAATAATCATCTAGACAGGATAAAAAGATCTAAAGGGAACTGAAAATGCACCTAGTCCTAACTGCTCCTAAGCTGACTTTTAGAAGAGGGATCAGTATTTTAGTTGCTACTAGAACAGAAACTGTGACTGGAGCCCTACAAAACCCAGGAGAGGGTGCTGGGAGAAGCATGGTTCTGGCTCCCTGGAATTACTCACACAAAGGAGAGCAGGACCCAGGAAACTAGTGAGGAGACTGCTCCCAAATGTCATAGGCCACTAACTGTCACAGACTAACCGAAATGCTGGTGAAACAGAAATTAAGATGTTCTACATCCACCGCTTTCCCTCAGCTATCACAGACTTTCTGCTACTTGACAACATACACTAAGTGCTGGTTTCTACAAACACACTTTTGCTCCCGGTAACGATTAGAAGACTGGGAATTGGCTTGTTTCCTGACGTTGGTGTGTGTGGGGAGCCAGTGCATGGTAAGCCTGTACCCTGTTAACGCTTTTTAGAAGTGAGGCATATCAGGGATTTAGTATTGGGGTTCATGAAACCCCAAGACACCAACCCAGGCTGCAGCTGTTAGAAGAATCCTGACCCCATGCAGGCGTTAAGAGCCCCTCCAGCTGGGATTAAGCAGAATAAGAAACTCGGAGGATACATTTTGGACTTGAATTTCTTTGAATTTTAACTCACATGGGCAGAGAATTTGCCTTTAATGTCTTTGGACTTTAATTTAAAATGAAATGTAATCTTTGGATTTTAGTATCTCCCTGGGAATTTGATAATGAGATAGAAGTAATATTCAAATATAGAGTATCTCCTGTGGGCATTTTATTATTACAGTGAATTTAGGCCTTTCACTGGAGTCCCTGAATATGGAATGAATTTTCTGCCTTGAGGTCAAAGTGATCTTGGAGTTAATTTGATTCAGGTATTGGTCTGACCCACTTAAGAGTCTTCCGGGGGCAAAATCTCTACTCCCTACCAGGCGTCCAGGAGAAAAAAAGGAGTATGGTTGGCACAGGCACGAGTGGCCTTACAGAGGTGGGAGCAGAAAGGTCCTAGCAAACGTAAGCTTCTCTCCGAAGAAAGGACATGCCTCTGGCCCAATACGTTAGCAGAACAACAACAAAAGCAAACAAGAATGCTGAGAGGTGCAGAAGATTCTTCTCTCTTTATGCTGTGGAAAGAGCTGAATTAACATAATATTCCTTGGCTTCTCGAGGCCCGTGACTGGCTCCTTCCCAGGGCAGTGACGATCAGATTACTGAGTCTGGTTGTATTAAGTCCACAGTATAGACAACAGCTACTTATTTTTTAGAATTTTTTATTTATTTATTTTTTTTAACAGCTACTTATTTGATGGTCTGGTTCTTTCATCAGACACTGGGGTTTTCAACTGCATGAAGCAGCTTTCATTCATTCCTGCATCCCTTGCCTTATCCTTAGATGTCAATTTGCTGAAAAAGTACATGTGTGTGAAGGAGGCAAAACAGCTCTTATGCCTGACCCCGTCCACACGTCCATTAGTATACAGGTGACCAGGGCCCCTGTGCTCATGAGACCTAACAGACAGAGGCAGACAGATGGACTGCTGAATGAGAGGGAGAGAGTGCACGGGTACGAAATAAGTAAACAAATTAAAACATATGTTTACAGATTACGATAATTCCTAATGATCAACCAGAGAGGGGCAGAGGCGGCAGCATTTCAGAAAGGGGGACTTTTCTACAAGACGGTGACATGTGAACTGAGACCTGTGCCATAAATATGGGGCAGATGCTCAAAGATTTCGAGGGAACCAGAAGTACGCCGATTCACGGGTGAAAAGAGTTGCGCATAACTGACTTATGGAAAGGAAGCCGGCATGGCTGTGTGCAGGGAGATGGTAAAATGGTAGGAGATGAGGATGGAGAGGAAGGAGTAAGATCCTATGGAGTGGTGGCTTCTCTGCAGTCCCTGGAGCAGTAGTATAAATGTCATCTGTGCCCTTGTTCTTTTTTTTCTTTTTTAACATCTTTACTGGAGTATAATTGCTTTACAATGGTGTGTTAGTTTCTGCTTTATAACAAAGTGAATCAGTGATACATATACATATGTCCCCATATCCCCTCCCTCTTGCGTCTCCCTCCCACCCTCCCTATCCCACCCCTCTAGGTGGTCACAAAGCACCGAGCTCATCTCCCTGTGCTATGCGACTGCTTCCCACTAGCTATCCACCCTATGTTTGGTAGTGTACGTATGTCCATGCCACTCTCTTACTTCGCCCCAGCTTACCCTTCCCCCTCCTCATATCCTCAAGTCCATTCTCTAGTAGGTCTGTGTCTTTATTCCCGTCTTACCCCTAGGGTCTTCATGACCTTTTTTTTTTTTTTCTTAGATTCCATATATATGTGTTAGGATACGGTTTTTTGTTTTTGTTTTTCTCTTTCTGACTTACTTCACTCTGTATGACAGACTCTAGGCCCTTGTTCTTTAGAAACGCAAATCATCGGGTCCCACCCCAGACCTACAGAATGGGAAACTCTGCGGTTAGGGCTCAGCAGACAGTGTTGTTGTTTGTTTTTGTTTTACAACTGAAGTATAACTGACCTACAATACTGTGATCGTTCTGGGTGCACAACACAGTGATTCGCTATTTCTCTATATTATAAAATGATCACCACGATAAGTCTAGTTACCATCTGCCACCATACAAAGTTATTATAATATTATTGACTGTATTCCCATGCTGTACATTTCATCCCCGTGCACCATGTATTTTGTAACTGGAAGTTCGTACCTCTTGGTCTCCCTCACCTATCTCACTCATTCCCCCATCTCCCTCCCCTCTGGCAACCAGCTGTTTGCTCTCTGTATCTACGATTCTGTTTTTGCTTTATTATGTTTGTTCATTTGTTTTTTTAGATTCCACATCTAAGTGAAATCGTACAATATTTGTCTTTCTCAGACTTACTTCACTTAGTATACCTTCTAGGTCCATCCATCTCGTTGCAATGGCAAGATTTTATTCTTTTTTTATGGCTGAGGAATATTTTTCTCTCTCCCCCACCCCACGTGTGTGCGTGTGTGTGTGTATGACACCTTCTTTACCCATTCATCTATCAACAGACACAGACTGCAGACATTGTTTTAACCAGCCTTTCAGACGATATGATGTACACTAAACTTTAAGAATCATTGGTACAGAGCAGTGGTTCTCAATCCTTACTGTGGATCTGAAATCACTTGGGGAACTTTAAAATCTAGCAATGCCTTGGTCCCTCCTCATGTCAACTTAATCTGAAACTTGGGGGTGAAGGTCCAGGCATATATACATCTATGTATGTGTGTACTTTATAAGTTCCCAAGGTGATTCAGCAGGGTAAAATACAGTCCTGAAGGTCAGGAAAATAATTTAATTTTTTTCTAAGTGTAAAATGAGCCACTGAAGATTTTATGCAGGTGAATGAAACAATCCAATTTGGATTTTAAAAAAGATGACCCCGGACTGCCATATAAAGAACTGTGGGGAAAAGAGCAAGAGTGGCGCCAGGACGGCCCGGGAGGAAGTGCTGCGGTGGACGAATCAAAAGGTGATGCAGGCGAGGGCTTCCGGGGGGGCAGCAGGGACCGGAAGAATCAGGCTGATGGGAGATATATTATAAAGGTAAACCGGACAGAAACTGCCTTCTAGAATGGTGGCTGGTAAGAGAAAGATGACTCAAAGATTCTAAGTTTCTGGTGAGCTGGATGGGGGTGGTGTCACTCACTGAGATAGAGGAGACAAGACGTGGGGAGGAGCTGGGGGACTGCGGGCACCATGTGGGACAGGTTAGGGGTGAGGCGCTTGGAGCGTCCAAGTGAACGCCAGCAGTTACATCCTCTAGGTTTCATACACAGAGAATGTGAGCGGTTCTGTATCCTACTGTGGAGCCTGGGGGCGGGTCTGGGCTTGAGAGGTACTTTGGGGTCATCTGCACACAGATGGTCTTTGAGGCCTGGGAACTGGGTCTCCCAGGGGGGTGGGTGCAGACAGCTAAGGGCAAATGTAAACACTCATTCCCAATGGATTAATTTGTAAGCAATATGAACTTTTTTTTTCCTGGAAGGAGATAACCAATAACTGAAAATGCACAGTGGTAAGATTTCCTTTAAAAGTTAAAGTGATCATGAGATTATTTGCCCACTGATAATTTTTCAGGGTAACTTCTTTTAGAAGCTTATTTCCATGGGGGGTGGGGGGGGATGAACTGGGAGATGGGGACTGACATCTGTACACTACTGTGTATAAAACAGGTAACTAATAAGAACCTGCTGTATAAAAAAATTTTTTAAAGATTTCATTATATTGCTATAAACAAAAATATAATAAAACATGCTGCAATTATCTTTAAAAAAAAAAAAGCAAGCTTACTTCCAAAACAAATTATACTGTTGACTGTGAAATATACAAATTTCTTATCTTGTTCTGTTAAAATTACATAGTATTCATAGATATACATACATATAAATATACATACACTAAAATATTTTAATCCCAACCTACTCATTTTGTCCCAGTCTGAGCCACGAGAAGACCAAAGACGAATCTGATGAGAAGTTCAACTTCAAGAAGACTGATGGACAGCATTCCCATGAAGTGAGTCTATCGAGTGCCCACGGTAAGAAGCTGTCAGTCCTCGGAATGGAAGCTGGGAGGTGGGAGGGAAAGCACCAGTGCAGGGCTGAGAGGGCCATGGTAGGGAGGCAGCGAGGGCCGAGGTGCCCAGACTTGTTCAGAGACTGCAGCCCACAGCTAACCCTGCCCGCCCCCAGACACTGCAAGGCGGAACACTCTAGAAAAGAAGAGCACATGAAAAAGAAAAGCATGTAACAGCTGTTACAGCAGGTATACTCGGAAAAGGGTTCAGAGAGAAGAGTGATACTGCAGTTCCACAGTGAAGCCCAATGGGGTAGAGCAGCAGTGCTCTGAAAGCATTTATGGAAAAACAAAGAAACTGTTCAAGAACAGTAATACTGAGACTCTTAAAATGTCCAGAAGTACAAAGAACAGTGTGATTAATAAAAATATTTTTTAAGTTCAACCACCAAATTCCAGGAAGATTAACAACTCACTTTTCTTCGGCAAACATCTGCATCTGAATGCAGTGTAATTTTCTCATGAATTCTTCACCCAGCAGATAAAATCTTTGTTTAAATAATGAATGAAATTAACTGCTTCTAAAGAAGCTTACTGTATTCTGCTTACAAGACTGAAAGAAGAGCAACTGTTTTAAGTGAGAAGGAAGAGCCGCACACATGGTGGAAACTCAGTAACTATCTAGTGAACGAATGCGAAAGCACAAGAAGCATCTGCTTCCACACTGACCAGTTACAAAGCAACCAGAAACCTTAGGGCTGGATGTCAGAAAGGTATTTTCAACTGATTTGGAGCATAAGACATTTCCAAGTGTTTGGTCCAGGAGAATGAGGGTCAGAGGCTGACAAGGAGGCCCCCCCAGCAGGACGGCGCCCCTCCCTTGGCACAGCACTGCCCCGACTCCCAGCCCCTGTGACCAGACAGGGGCGATGGCAGGAGAGCGGGAGCAGGACCCAAGCACTGCCACCCTCTCCGCTACGTGAACTTGGATGAGTCGCCTTGGCCTCATGTGGAAGACAGGCAAAAGGCTCTCCTACAAAGTGTCATCAAGTAGGTGGTGAGAAAAGAGTGTCTTGCACAACACCTGGCTTCTAGGAAGTGTTCAAGAAAATGCGAGATATGAACATCACCTTCTTTATTTATCCTCCTACTTATGGCATTTTTGCTGCATTCTTTGTAAAGAACTTCAGACTAGCTGAAGAATGAGGAAAAAAAAGTATAAGCACAGTGTTATTTTTCCATTATTGGAGTTTAAGCGAAACGTCAAAAGCCGACCAGTGAAATATGTGAAGAGCTAGATGAAAGACCTCTGTTTTTAAGCAGAAGCAGGGGAAAATATGAATCAAGAAATGCATTTCTCTCTAATGTACTTGAGTGCACGTGACTTCAAGCTCCGCTCCATTTAGCAGCCTCCTTACAAGTACACAAGACACGACTCGAGAAAGCAGTCATACTAGAAAGGGATCGGGAAACCGTGTCAGTGGCAGAGAAAACAAAGCAGCTCAGAAAAGTTGTTTTGGCACATGTGCGCTAACACGCACAGCTACGTTTGGAACAAAAATAACCCATAGAGCAAGTTTTTTAATATATGCATTCCACCTCTGCTACTTGGGGTATAATTCCTACCCATAACGCATCGTCTACCATGTCACACTTCAGTGCCTGAACAAACAGAATTCTGTCCTGAACACATTCAGTTTTTAATTTTTAACCCAGAGACAGAATCTCAGCTGCTCCTTGTATTAGGATGAGCTCCTTGCCACTAATAAATATAGCCTCGGAAACTGTTTATCAACTGGCCAATTGTGTTTAAAAAAAAAAAAAAGACTTGCTGGGAGTCTGGGAGTCACGGTACACATTGGCACAGATTGGCACACATCGATGTACACATTGGCACGGATCCGCCCTTGGAAGGAGCATCATGAATGAGTAAGAACAGCCCTGAGAACAGAGTGGGGGCCCCTGCTCTGAGGTGTCCGGCCTCTGGGCACAGGCGGGAATGAAGCCCACGGGTGAACTGGAGGGCAAGGGGGGTGGCCAACATCCTGCCCTTCTCTCCCTTGCCTGCCAACCATGAATCTTGACTCACTGGCTGACACCGTCACGGCCTCTGAAGGCGTCACGTGCAAGGCCCACTGTCACCTTTCAGAAGCAGACTACCAGGAGGGGATGTGACTATGAATAAAGACGCCTCATTTCAGAAACACGCCTATCGTTGGAAACATTGTTCGCTCTGCTAGAGAACGGGAATGGAAAAGAGGAAGGAAACCTATACCAAATATCTCCTTACATGCCAACATTTTACATGCAAAAATGTGGTGCTCATAAGAGCTTTGCAAGGTAGGAATCAGACAGATAAGGAAAATGAGATTTGTAAGGGTTAATCAACTTGTTCACAGTCACAGAGTGAGTGGCAAAACCCAGGTTTGTTAAACTTTAAAATTCATGCTTTTTTCAATTGCACCCTACGAATTGCAGGAGGATATATACTTCAGGTCTTCAGAAAAGAGATAATGACTGAAATAACATTAAATATGCTGGAAAAATCCCAAGAATACAGTTGAGAGCGCTCCGGATCGAGAAAGGGGGAGGAAGGGGCCAATGAGGCTGGCCGGGACCGCTGGGGGCAGGCCCCTGCCCGGAAGCAGTCAGGAACAACGGGACTGGCACGTTCCCAGCCTCAGGAGACCCAGGAAGAGGCCTCTGGTGCCAAACCTGAACCGCCTCGAGCAGCGGGAAAGGACTCTGGCCATTCCTCCAGTCCCCCAGGAATCTCACTATTAGCCTGAACAGGACAGTCACACTTCATTTTCAGGTCCCTTCTCCACGACTGACTTCCCTGTTTGTTAATACTCGAGCACTTGAAAACCTTTTAATCTGCAACGACTTATTCATTTGACAAAAATTTAAAAGACGGCTACTTTCTGACAGATCCTGTGTTGGGGACTAAGGGGTGAATGAGACACATTTGCTGCCCTGACTAAATGCCGGGTGGGGGTGGGGAGAAGGGAGAGAGAAAAGGCCCCAGAGACTAGCAAACCCCGCCATTAATATCCAGAGCTGGAGGAGACATGAAGTGCCATGGGCATGCAGAAGAGGGGCACACCTAACCCTGCCAGGGCAGGCCCAGCACTGAAGGCCCTGAAGGCCAAGCTCATGAGCTTCCATTTCATCCTGAAGGCAATACCAAGATTTTACAGAGATCTGTGTTTCAGAACACGTACACATTTTATTTTAAAATTTAACTTACTACAATGAACTGCACAATTCCTAAGTGTGACAGCTTTTAGAAGCTCTACATATGTCTGCACATGTGCAACCACTACCCAGATCAAGACAGAGAACGTCCCAGCACCCTACCAGTTGATAAGCCCTCACAGTAACTGGTATTCTAGTCTCTATCACCTTAGATGATTATTTCTGCCTCTTCTGGAATCTGGGGTAAATGGAGTCATACGGTACGCATTCTCCTGTGTCTGGTTTCCTTTACAAAACCTACCTCTGCACCTCACAGTGGCCTGCCATCTTCATTGTTGTGTATTATTCCACTGGATTAACATACCATGGTGTATTACCCATTCTATTAGTGAGAGACACTTGGGCTCTCTCCAGTGTTTGGCTATTACGAATAAAGCTGCTGTGAACATTCACGTACATGACTTTTGGTAAACGCAGCACTCATTTCTACTGGGTATATTACCCAGGTAATTGCTAGCTTAGGAAAACATAAGATATTTAGCAAAAAGACTATCTTGTTATGCTCCTATTGAAAATGTTGGTTGATGTAACCGGGACTAAGGTAAGGCAAGCGGATTCCGGTCATTAAGAATAAAAGACTGAAAACAAGACCCCTTAAGAGGACAGATGGGCGACTGGGATCATAAACAGTCCAGAGAGCCGGGACAGTCACTGTCTATAAGCTGAACGGAGGAAACATGACCCTAGTCTTGACTCTCCTGAATCTGTAGGTTTGGTTTGTCAAATTTGGGAAACTGTTTCTCTGAACACTTTTTCAGCCCTACCTCCTTTCCCTTCTCCTCCTGGGACTGTGATGACAGGATGTCAGAGCGTTATTGGAGGCCTACATGTCCCTGACAATTTTCTTCCAGTCTATTTTCTTTCTGTGGGTCAGACTGCACACTTTATAGTCTATCCTCAGGTTCACTGAATTTTTTTCCTCTGTCCTTTCCGTTGTGCTACCGAACCAGTCCAATGAGTTTTTTCACTTTATTTTGGGTTGTTACATTTTTCAGTCCTAAAATTTCCATTTGGATGTTCTTTATATCTTCTCTTTCGCTGCTGAGATTTTCTATTTCTTCATTTGCGTCAATTGTTCGTAACTGCTCATTGAAGCACTTTCACGAATGCTGCTTGAAAACCCTCGTTAGATAACTCTAACGTCTGTGTCATTGAGGTGCTGGCATCTGCTGACTGCCTTTTCTCATTCAAGTTGAGATTTTCCTGGTTCTTAGTGTAATGCATGATTTTTAATTGTACTCTAAACATTTGGGGTAAACTGCCGAGACTGTGGGTCTTAAGTGAATCTCCTGTTTTAGCTGGTCTCCTCTTAACACCACGACAGTGAGGGCTGTGGGAGCGGCCTCCTGCTACTGCTATGTGAGGGCGAAGGGCCAGGGCCCCCCTCAGCCTCCTTCCTGCGGGGCAGAAGGAAACCACAGTTTTATACCTGCGGCTCCCGAGTAGGTGGGAGCTCCAGTTCCCCACGTGGCCTCCACTGACAGCACGCTTGGGCCGGTGAGGGCGGGTGCCTTGTTACATGGAGCAGGGATGGAAGTCCATCTTCTCTGACCCCAGCCAGCGGGGGGAGGGGGGAACCTCATTACATTTGGGTGAAAGTTTAAGTCCAGACTCCCCACTCGGCCTTTTCCGATGGGGGGCGGGGGGGCTACGTTTTTTTCCCGTGGTGCTTTGTCTGAAGTAGGGCGGTTACCGTCTAAAAGTTTGTCTTGCTAAATTGCCCCTTTCTCGTCCTTTGGCTAGAAAGAGCACGCTTCTCTCCTGGGGGCTTTTTTGGTCTGCACCCGTGTTTCTGGATCGATAGCTTCTCTCACATCCAGTCTGAGAAACATGGGGCAAAAAGAGAACCCAGAGAATGCACCATCGGGCCGTCCCTGGAGTCCTGAGGCCCCTAGGCAGGCTGCCCTCTTCTCCACCTTCTGAGTCTCTCTATGCTTGCTTTACATATAATGCCCAGGGTTTCTAGCCCGACTTAGCAGAAGGAATACAAAGAAGTGCACCTACACCATCTTGATCCAGAACTGAAAGTCCAATTCCCAACACACTGCTCTTAAGGTGCCAAAGGACTTCCATTAGGAGAAAAAAGAAGGAAGTCACTGACCAAGGTTTAGATTTCAGAAGAAAGATCAGGATCACTCGTGCAAACAAAAATAACTGCAGTTAATATCTACTAAGTGTCTGCCCAGCACTGTTCATGTTACATCAACTATCTGTCCTAATCCTCCCAAAAGCCTGAGGTAGGACTTCCTGTTGTCCCTTCCTTCTGAGAGGAACAGGCTCCTACAGGGTCACTCCCCGGTCCACACCATGGCCAGGGTTTGGACCTGAATCCAGCTGCTCTAGAACCAGAGCTCCTAACCACCACACTACCTACCTGAACACGTTTCACCACGAGAAACCCTCTAAAATAGGCAGGAAGGAGGCCTTCGCTCACACTCTGCTCTCTGCCTTCAAAACGTACGATGCGGGCTTCCCTGGTGGCGCAGTGGTTGGGAGTCCGCCTGCCGATGCAGGGGACGCGGGTTCGTGCCCCGGTCTGGGAAGATCCCACATGCCGCGGAGTGTCTAGGCCCGTGAGCCATGGCCTCTGAGCCTGCGCGTCCGGAGCCTGTGCTCCGCAACGGGAGAGACCACAGCGGTGAGAGGCCCGCGTACCGCAAAAAAAAAAAAAAAAAAAAAAAAGAAAAAAAAAGAAAACGTACGATGCAAAAACAGGCTAAAAATCAGCAGTTTAAAAGTATACTGTCTTTTTATGTAGATAAGACTTCTTAGTTGGAACTTCATAAATCTGGAATACTGCAGATATTTTAAGTCACTGATACTATTAACTCTGTGTGTGTGTGTATACATTTTTTTAAACCTTATATTTTTAAGGGCAATGACTCCTGATTGGTGAAATCACTGGAGTATACTCTTCCATTTTACTTCAAGTAATTTTTCCAAAACATATTACTAATTACTCTAAAAATGCAAGTTCCAGAGAAACGGCATGTTTTCAAATAGAGTACAGATGATTTTCTCTTTATATTTTCAAAAAGTGTATATGAATTTTATTTGATCTCTGCCAAATCACACACCACAAACTACAGATTTCAAGTCTTAGTCTGTACATCTGTAATTATACAAGGCAATCTTGAATTGGTCATCTCCCATCATATATGTTTTTAGGTATAAACATTTCCTACAGAGTTATCTGCAAAAGGTAGAGCTTTATAGGAAAAAGGATCTGCATAAACATCACAGAAAAACAACAGAGCTGCCTACTAAGAACCTGCAATCACTATCGGGGGTCCCAGCCACCTCCCTATAGCAAGTCTAGTTTGGGAAAGCTCCCAGCTGTGGAGGTTTCCTTCTTTTCCACCTTAAAAGAACAAAACCAAGTAACACAGCTTTCTGCATTCGTCCATCTCTAGTCTTCTGAATTTTACTCTGGAATCATAAAATGTGGGAACTGGAAAGTGACTTAGGTAATTATGTGGCCCATCAAAATTATACCCCACCTACAGATGAGGATTATGAAAGGAAATCATCTTGATTAAGAAGATGAGGAAACTGACAACTTCTCAAGAAGGGCAGGGCCCTGTTATTCCAATATTATGTGTTCTGTACTTAGAACATGAAGAACCAAAGGTGTCACGTCATTACGTGAAGGAACAAGTAGCAGTTTCTAGCAGGAGAGAAAAACAATACAAAGCTTTCTACTTTGGGGAATCCGGTTAGAGAGAGAATTCACAAATCACATAATTAAAGCTGAAAAGGACCTGGAAAAATTTGGTCCAATCTTCCTACTTTACAAATGAGAAAATTAGCAAAATTAAGTTATTTTCCCCAAGTCACACCATCAGGGGCTCTTTCCGGTCCTCTGCCACTATGTATTCATTCCACTCACCAATTATCTCTATCCCACCCCGCCCCCCATACATGCCTGAGTACTAAGATGTAAAACACTCAGGTCCAAAGACCTTGTGTGCAAACACCAATTTGATTAGATTACCAATATTTAAGTATATAGAGAAAAGAATCGACTTCATATTTTTAAATATTAATCTTCAGTCTTAAAACATAATCACCACTTCAAAGAATATTAGCGTATGCTTATCCTTACATTCCCGAGTGCTTCTCCCTACTCCTAGATTCGAAGAACTTCCAGAAGTCCAAAGGATCTTATGTCTAATGAGAATTTAAAATATGGAATGAGCATAAAATTCCAGGAGTTAATTCCAAGTTCCATAAATAAATACTAAGAGACCGGAGGTATCAGATGTTTTGCTTTTCCTGCTCTCATCTTCTCCATCTGCACAGTCCTCTGTACCACGAACAACCTGGGAACTTCACACTGCTCTGAACTGGCACCTCGGTGACACTATTTTACTGACTTAGTGGAGATTACACATAGTTTCTTATGAGCTATTCTCTCTCTTTACGGGGTAATGAATGGTATACTCCTATTTACTTTTACTTATTCACTCTTTCAATAAAAACATTAGGGACAGTAAACATGGAATTCCAAGGGTTCCAACCCTGAGCTGAGGTTCTACTTTGTTTTAACATTAACAATCCTACACTTAGCATAACAGTAACAGCGAAACTGAGCACGTGCCAAGGAACGTTCTAAATGTGCTTTTACAAGGCTTAATTCATTTAATCCTCCCTGTGAGGTATTATTATCCTCACTGAGTAGGTGTCACTGGAACGTAAGCTCCATGAGGGCAGGTATATGGGTCTACTGTGTTCACTGCTGCATTTCCTGAGCCTAGAACAATGCTTGACTCATAGCAAGCACATAATAGTCACTGAATGGATGGATAAATAATATTCAGAGAGGAAAACCAGAAGGTATGAAGAGGTTACAGAACATGATTATGGTCATGGGTATTGAGTAGCATGGCTGAGACTCAAACCATGATTTTTTGATTGCATTCTATCAGGGGCCAGCAAACTTTTCCGGTAAACAGCCAGAAAATAAACAGTTTAGGCTTTGCAAGCCATACTGTGGTCTCTGTCACAAATACCCAACTGTGCTGGTGTAGCATGTGAGCAGCCAAGACAACAGGAAAGGAAGGAACATGGCTGGTGTCTCGATAAAACTTTATTGACAAAAACAGACCCACAGGCTGTAGTTTGCCAGCCCCAGCGTTAAATCCTCACAATAATCAAGCAAGGTACATTCATCAGAACCAGAGACTCAGCTACTAAGGGCTTCGTCCAAGGTCACCAGTGGATCTGAAAGTTCATGCTCTTTCTATTAAGCCTCATGGTCTCCATGCAGATCTACCGTGTATTCAGAACTTGCTTCGGCACCTTTATTCTACAAAGCAGAACATCCACTCTCTTTCGCATCTTGAAATTAGACCCATGACCGTAGCAGGTTGCTGGAGCTTAAGCAGCACAGGCAGGTGTGGAGGGGTGTGTGCAAGTGCACACACACAGTTAATCCAAAATCTGTTTTCACAAGAAAATCTGACCTTACATTAAGTACCGTGATGTGGAAACAATGCAAAAACTCCATCTAGAAGACAGGCAGGGCACAGGATAGGCTATTTTTGTTCTCACAAGGAAAACAGCCTAACCAAAACTAAACACTAACCTGGTTACACGTGAGGCTGAACATAGCTGAATGCATTAATCATCAGACAGGATAATAAAGGGAAATATGCAAGCTCTCTCCCAACTGTTTACCACTTATATTTTTCTTGGAACAGAAATGCATTTTATATATTATATGAACCTGTAAAAAACACATACCTGGTAAAATATTTAAACACATACTCTGTACGAAGAGTATTAAAACATGAAATGTTCCATCATCATAAAAGAATTTTGAGTTCACGAAGGTTTAAACACGCACCCAACTCCAGCTATGGTAACAAGTATGTAATAAAAACTAAACTGCACTTTATGCTAACTGGATAATCTTGATCATTATAGGCTACTCAGTATGTAGCAAAGTATGACAAACTCCTCCTTAAAGCTGGCTGATCTCAGTAAGTAAGGTACTACTTAGGAGCGACACAGTAAAATTTCAAGAGAAAAATTCAAATCAATTATTTTTCAAAATATAAAAGTAGCTTTTTGGTTTATTTAAGATTACTGCTCATATACATAAAATCATTCAAGTTCAACGTTGCCCACTATTTGACTGACATAAATACTACTTGGTTCAGTAAGTTCAACTCGATACATTTACTAAGAAATTATGTGCAAAATGATAGGTGAAAATAAAAAGCTGAGAAAAACACAGCCCCTCCCATCAATAAACCTTTAAAAAAAACTTACATCTGTCTCAGACTCTCTGGCACAAAACTAATTTAATTGGACTATAAATGCTTAAAAACAGTAGCAGCAGTAGTTAGTATTTTTGGGTGACTGTCAAATACCAAGCACCACTTGATGTACTTCACATATATTATCTAATGCTTACAGCAACCCTGGCAAGATATAACGCATGCATTATTTTTCTCCTTTTTCTCTACTGAGAAAACTGGGGCTCAATTATTCCTGCCCCAAATCACACAGCTACTAAGCATCTGAGCACCTATATGATTTAGAATCAGACCTGCCTAGGCTTTAAGTCCAGATTTTTCTTCCATATTCTAACTATGAGGTCCAGAAACAGGTCCCAGGGAGTTCATGGATCTCTGCAAATTGTATGAAAAACTGCATGGCTATGGTACGTGAACTTTCCTGAAAGGAAAAGTTTTTAAAGGCGAAAAAAAGGGAAGGATGGTCAGATGAAATATACTTATCATGTATCATACCTGCAAAGTATAATCACTGTCCTGTAGAGCCCTTTCAAAACCTACTGCTCCACCTGTTTATGCAATTCTGAAAAGAAGAGTGACTTATCCTCTCTTCTTTGGCTGAAAGAACAGAAGGGCTATGATACAACCCAACCCTGGAGATGCTCAACTCTCCACCAGAATGGCAGGAACTGTCCACTCTCACTTTCACCTTGCAAAACACACAAAACACAGGCACGAGTTCCAAGTCCCAAGACGAACATCACTGTAGAATGTTCAACTGACTGGAAGCCATTTTTGCTTCTCTCTCGAAACAGGAAGGTTTATTCTACAGCTCTCTGTAGGAGTTTATCCGGAGGGGCTGTGATCAGCCACCGACTTCTTTCCACACACACCATGGCTCTCGAGAGTGTTCTAAGCAAAGCCGACTATTTTGCAAACCTCCTTCAATGATGTGCATGTGAAAGTGCTTTGTAAGATGCAAAAAGATTAGTTACTATTAACAAACAAATTTAAGATTCAGGTAAAATACGGTCCACATTTCTTAGGTTTTAGATGGAAATAAATAGAAACATCACTTGCAGCCTTTACACAGTGGGTGCTTTTTATCTCTACAGAATATTCCCTCTGTTACAGAGTCTATTACCATCTTGGTTTTAAGGACATGAAAACTAAAGTTCAGAATATCACAAGACATGCTCAAGGGTGACGATACGCAGCCGGGGCTCTCTGATCAGGCCACCCTCTAGCAGACGGCTGATGTGTAGGCCGGGCATGGAGCCAAAGGGCTGTGGGGTGGCCGGGTGTCGGTGCCCACGGCAGCTCCATGCAATCTCCCAAGCTCCAGGTTTCCAATCAACAGCAAAGGGCTACTAATTCCACCTCACAGCCTTTGTTGTCAGGGGCTGAGTGATAGCCCCTAAGCAGCTATTGTTGGTATTACTATGTTAACTCAGTTGGAGATCCATGCTCACCACATAAGGCACTAAAGAGACAAAACCTTTAAGCATGCAAACTACTCAGATTCTGTGTTTCACGAAACTTCCATTAACAAAACTCCAAGTTGTATTTGTATTGTAAACAGTCACACTAAGGAGAAAAGGTGTTATTGCACAGACCAAAATCTCCCAAAGCCATCTTTGGCATTCACCTAATTCTAGCCACATTTCCCAGTGTTAACTATATTTTAATAAAATAGAAACACTATAGAATAATTATTCCTGAATGATTCAACAAGCAAATAAGTACATGTTTGAACAAATTAAAAAGAGTTAAATGTGAGCTAACTATAAACTTTCGGCAAGGGCATACCCCTGCTATAAACCCTCACGATGTTTTTATTTTCTAACTTTAGTCTTAATTTCTTATACAATCTCAGCTAAGCCACTTACAGAGGGAGCACACAGTCCTACTCTGAGGCCCAGAACACGAGCAGAGGGTCACGGACACGGAGCCCCATCTCAGAACCAGTGAGCTACGCGTTTCGCTGCCAGATAGAACTAAAGAGTGACGTGTCGCAGACCCCAACGCTCTTTCGTGGGCGCACATCCACCTCTTCTCCCCTGCCCACCCCACCCCTCCTTTTCTGAGGACGGTAAGGACTGAGGGGCAGTGTTTCTCAAAGGTGGCTCCAGGCTGCAATCAGAGCCTCTGGGAACGGCGGACTCTGCAGATCTGCACGGTCGACAAGTGCTGGTGACAGGTTACTAGCGATTTGTTATGATCGAGAGTGGGGAGTAGAGAAGGAAAAAAAGCAGGAAATACACTTTAGTGTAATGTTACTCACTCACCACTCCCATTTGGTAAAAACCATTTAAAATTTCCTTTTCCTTTCCAGGAACTTGACTTGGACGATTCCCTGGACTGGCTTCTCTGCTGTACCACTCCAGTCAGGACTAGGAGAGGCAGATAGGGCAGGAGGACAGCTGGAGTCTGACCGGACTGGCCTCCTTCAACAAAACAATTGCGCTTCTTTTCCTCCAAGGCAGCTTTGGTCTCCACCGGGAAGGGCTGGGAGACCCTGAGAGTTCTCCCCCAAGCTGCCTGCTCTCCCTCACTGTCCCTAGACTATCTCAACTCTAAGACCGTGACACACTGGAGAGACAACGCAGCATCTGCTCTCTCTCTCTCTCTCTCTCCACAAGACAAACGGCCATGAGAACCAGGAACAGAGTTATGGCGACAACTTGACAGATGTCAATAGGTAGTGGTGACTCGCCATGTTTCTAAGGCAACGCGTTGGGCAAGACCCACGCCCTATGTTAGAGGACTGTCACAGGGCTTCCCAGAGGGTCTGTGACACACACGTGCATTGGGATGGTGGCGGCTGGAACACATGGTATAGACTGGTCCTTTCTGTCCAAAAGGCCAGAAGATGGTCTGCAGGTACGGTTTTGCATTTCTTTACAACTCAGTTCTACTGGCTATTCTTTCTACCCAGAAAGGACTGGCATAAGAATGCTCCAAAGTTAATTCCAGAAGAGGATATGTTTACATACAAATATGCCTGAGTATAAACACAACTATTTTTCTCTTGTTCTTCCGACAGGTGGGTCATATATATTTTTTAAACATTAGGCCATTTTCTTTCTTTTTCTTTTGGTTTTGCTTTTCTTGTAATTATTTTTTTCTCTTCAGTTTTAATAATTCTCCATTCAGTAAAAAGTGACTTCTGTCTCCATTCAGTACCCCCAGAGAAGAGGGAAGAGAGACATCACAGCATAATCAGAAAAGGCTTAGCAGTGCAATAAAACAAGAAATGGCAATAAAAGCATACAGATTGGAAAGGAAGAAACACAACTTCATCCTTATTCAAAGAGGATATGCTTATCTATGTACAAAATCTCAGGAAATCTATTTTTAAAACCCCCTAGAATAAGTGAGCTTAGCAAGGCCACAGAAGACAAGGTCAGCACTCAAAACTCAATAGTATTTCCATATACAAGCAATGCATAACTAGGAACTGAATCTTAAAAAAAAAAAAAAACTATTTATAATAGCTCCCTTTCAAAAAGTGAAATATTTACATAAATTCTAACAAAGCATATATAAGTGAGCTTAGCAAGGCCACAGAAGACAAGGTCAGCACTCAAAACTCAATAGTATTTCCATATACAAGCAATGCATAACTAGGAACTGAATCTTAAAAAAAAAAAAAAACTATTTATAATAGCTCCCTTCAAAAAGTGAAATATTTACATACAATTCTAACAAAGCATATACAGGACCTGTATGCCGAAAACTACGAAACACTAATGAATGAAATCAAAAGATATCTAAATAAGGAGAACATTTGTTGTTCGTGGACTGCAAGACTCAATGTAGTAAAGAGATCAATTCTCCTCCAAAGTGAGATGCAGATTTAACGTAATTCCAATCACAGTCACACCAGGGTTCTGTATAGTTATAGCTAAGCTACTCTAAAATTTACATGGAAGGGCAAAGAAGGTAGAACCGTTTAGGCTAGAACAAAGTTGGAGGAATCACACTACCCGATTTTAAGACTTCATATAAATCTACTGTAATCAAGACAATGCAGTATTTGTAAAGAGTCAGACACAGAGATCAATGGAACCGAAGCAAATATCCAGAGATAGACCCATACGAATAGGGCCATGTGACTTTGGACAAAGGTACAAATGCACTTCAACAGACAAAGGATAGGGCTTCCCTGGTGGCTCAGTGGTTAAGAATCCACCTGCCAACGCAGGGGACACGGGTTCGAGCCCTGGTCTGGAAAGATCCCACAGGCCGCGGAGCAACTAAGCTGCACTTCAACAGACAAAGGATAGGGCTTCCCTGGTGGCTCAGTGGTTAAGAATCCACCTGCCAACGCAGGGGACACGGGTTCGAGCCCTGGTCTGGAAAGATCCCACAGGCCGCGGAGCAACTAAGCCCGTGCGCCACAACTACCGAGCCTGCGCTCTAGAGCCCACGAGCCACAATGGCTGAGGCCCGCACGCCTAGAGCCCATGCTCCGCGACAAGAGAAAGCCCACGGGCGCAGCAACAAAGACCCAATGCAGCCAAAAATAAATAAATAAACTATAAATAAATTTTAAAAAAATAGAGGATAGTATTTCTAACAAATGGTGCTGGAATAACTGGTCATCCTTGTGCAAAAAAAAAAAGAAATTTGACCTAAACTTCACATTTTACACAAGACTGACTCAAATCGAACATAGACCTAAATGTAAAACATAAACTATAAAACTTTTAGGAGAAAACATATGAGAAAATCCCTGTGATCTTGAATTAGGCACTGAGTTCTTAGAATGATCCTCAAGGCAAGATCCATAAAAGAAAAGTCTGATAAACCGAACTTCATCAAAATTATAAAACTCTTGCTATGACAAAAACACTGCCAAGAAAATGAAAAAACAAACTACAGGCTGAGGGGAAATATTGTGGATCACATAGGCAACAAAGAAACTGTATCTAGAACACACAGAGAACTCTCAAAACTCAACAATAAAACAACTCAATTTAAAAATAGGCGAGGACTGCACAGACACCTGACCAGAGAAGATATAAGGATGACAAATTAAGCACATAAAAAAAAAATTCAACATTATTAGCCACTAGGGAAATACAAACTAAAACAAAATGCAATACCACGACATGCCTATTAGAATGGCTAAAATAGAAAATACTGATAATACCAGGTGCAAGCGAGGATGTGGAGCAACTGGAATTCTAATTTATCGCCGGTGGAAATGTAAACTGGAACAACTACTCTGGAAAATGGTTTTGTATCTTCTTATAAAATTAAACATATACTATCATACAATCCAGCAGTCCCAATCCTGGGTACTGACCCTGGAGAAATGAAAACTTAACCGTGTATACAGATGTTCACAGCACCTGTATTTGTGATAGCCAAAAAGCTGGAAAGAGAAACGTTCTTCAAAGGGTGAATGGATAAACAAACTGTGGTACATCCCTACGATGGAATACTACACAGCAGTGAAAAGGAATTCACTTTAGTTAACCTGGATGACTCTCAAAGACACTATGATGAGTGAGAGAAGTCAGCCCTAAAATGTTACATATTGCATGATTCCATTTATACGAAACCTTCAAAAGAGATAAAACTACCATGGTAGAAAAGAGATTACTGCTTGCCAGGGGTTATGGGTGGGGAAAGGGTGTAACTACAGAGATGGGGCGAGAGAGATTTCTGGGTCGATGCAACTGTTCTGTATCCTGACTGTGGTACCAGTGGTTACATGAATCTACACAGATATTTTAAAAATTCAAAGACCTGTATACTCTCCCAAGAAGTCAACTTTACTGTACAAGAATTAAAAAGAAAAAAGAGGCCCAGAAGAAAGAAACAGCGCTCAGGGGGAGATGGAGAAAGAAGGCTTCTCTGCTCTCCTTGCTCTGGGAGCACAGTGAGAGGGGAGAGCCCGCTGCAGGAGCACGTCAGCGCCGGGTCCCCGGGAATGCTCCCGGGCTGGGTTCTCTGCCCGCAGCACAGCCTCACCACTGGGAGAAGACTCATGTCACTCACGCAGACCGCGCAGCACATGCCTGTGCTCCAGAACTTCTCGAACTCTGCTGTGAACAAAGAGAGGAAAAAAGAGAGCAGCCCTGGGAAGACTCTAGAGAAGATGGAACAGTCTGTGGTCCCCTGGGCTCTGATGCCCCTCTTGGGAGAGCTGCCAGAATGGCTGGAATGGCCCACGGGCCTTTCAGAGATCCGGTGTCCAAGCTGGAGCCCTGCTGGGATGCTGCTACGACTGCCCTGAAGAGAGGGGTGCCTAAGAGACCATGGTCCCCTAAAGGTGGGCAAACTCTGTGCAATGCCAAACAGCTGACCTATCATTTTCCCAAGCGATGAAAGTTCTTCTGTATGGGAAGGTGGGCTCCTTTTTCCAAGTGAACAGTTTCTGAAACGCCATACCAGGAGCAGTGAGGGAAGCAGCGGGGCATTCCCGGGTCATGTGATCAAAGGAAACGCTGGCTTAAGAGCAAGGCAAGGGAAGAGTGTGAGGTTGCTGGGCCCGGCAGCAATGAGCTCTCAAGTTCACATACCTGCCATCCCATGACAGGATGAGCTTCTTCAGGCGTGTCCCTCCCAGGCTGGCCACGTGCTCTGGGGAGAGCCCTTATATCGGGTCCATTCGAGGACACCTTAGAGCCCAGCCTGGCTACCCTCCAGCTCAGTCAGACAGCCCCCTGCAATGTTATGTAAGTACTTCTGGACTTTAAGAAATAGTAAGAAATACATTTTATATGGAACCTAATGTAGATACACAAACTCATACAGAAACACACGTGTGTGGGTATGTCTGTCAATGCACGTATTCATCACGTATCCTCCCCCCATCTTTCTCACATAATTTGTCCCAATTGGCCACACTATTTATTACAACGTGTAGTTCTTGCTAAATACTTAGGCGATACGTGAAACATTTTCTATTCCACCTTATCCCGCTTCATTAAAAAAAATTCTGGCTATGACCAATTAAACTGGTTTCATATTCCATTAATGGGTTGCAATCTACATTTTTAAAAAGCTTTGCTTAGGATGGAATTCAAACACATCTAGGTTCAAATCATACTTGCTACAACTGGTTTGGGTGAATTACTTTTATGACCTTGGTTCTTCATCTGTGAAACAGGGGTGATACCTCCCGTAGGTAAAAGACAGGTATAAAGCACAGACCTGACACACGGTAAGCTCTCAAGAAGTCATAGCGTTATGAGTACAGAAACCCTAAAATCCACTTCACCGGCTGTTGGTCTTACCATCTGGGACACAGCCTGCTCTGAGAAACTGCATCTGGGCACCCTCATTTAGAAATGCATTTACAGAGTGGCAAAATACTTCTGGCAAAGTTTACTACTCTTTATTCAACCAACATATCTATACCTTGTGCTCCATCGAAAAAGTTTTTATGTTTTTTAAACTTCTTGACGCTCTTACAGGTTTTTATTCAGGTCGGTTTCCCTCACTGTATACAGAGTAAATTCATTCAACCAGAATTTTCTGAGTACCAAGCGGGCACTATAGCAGGCTACCCAGGGAGACAAAATAAAAGAGGCGTGGCTTCCGGCCAGGAGCTGCCCTAAGCCGGCTCCAGGGCCCTGTGGAGTCTGGCCCCATCCACTTTTCTTGACCAAGTCTATTCAAGATTCAAGATTCTCCCCGGCTTCAGCCAAGCTGGTTACTCCGCTCCCTCTTTGCTCTTCTTCCTCTCTACCTTGGCTGCTGTAATTCATCCCTTTTGAATATTCTCTTCATTGCCACATAACTCAATTTTACCCACGCTTCCTCAAGGCCCAGTCCAAGTGCCTCCTTTCCCGGGCAATCTCCACTTTCCCTACACTGTGCTGGCGGTGGCCTTCCCTCCTTCTCACAGGCCAGGATTCTAACCATTTCCTCCTTTATCCCCCTATGAACCTAGCACAGGGCGCTGCACCAACCAGATAGCGTGGCAACTGCTGGCTATGAACACAACGATTAAAGCGCGTACCTGTGTGCGCGGGGACCGGCTCCACACGCGCTACAGACACTATTCTACCGACGAAGCTGTTGCTCAGGTTCCACGGCGATCCCCCCCCCCCCAACTAAGGGTTTCAATCTCAGGTCAACAATAGGAATTAAAAGGGGTTTTGTTAACCCTTTTTTAGTGGAACTTTCCTAACACACCACAAAGTAGAGAGACAGGTGTAATAAATACCACATACCCATTATCCGGCTTCAAGTTACCATGCTGTCAATCTTGTTTCTCTATCCTCTTTCCACACTTTCCACCCCTGGAGTATTTAAAACCTCAGACATCACATCATTTCACTGGCTAATCCTTCAGTATTTCTAACAGATATCGCCTTGACAAAAATAACCAGAATGTCGTTATTTTGCTGAAAAGCTTAACTGTAACTCCTTAATAACATGTAACAGCCAGTCCACGCTCAAATATCCATGAACACCTCAAAAATGTCCTTTTACAACTGGTTTCTTGAAAGCAGCACTTAAAGTCTCCAGCCAACATGGGGATGACAGGCTTCCTGTGTCTTCTTAAGTCTGTAAGATACTCTCCCCTGCTCCTCCATATCACCCATCAGTGAAGGAGCTGGTTGTTTGTCTTGTACAAAGACTGGCTGACTTCGTACTGGACTCTGGACTGGCTGACTGTGTTTCAATGATGTCTCGATCACGCCTCTCTATCCCTTATATTTTATCTAAACTGGTAGTTAGATCTAGAGGTTTGATTTAATTCCGATTAATTCAGTTTAGCAAGAAAACTTCATAAGGGATGCTGCACTCCTTATGCATAACACCAAGAAGTACATAATGTCCAGTTTCTCATTTGAGTGACTGATCAGTGGGTTCCGGTGTTGGGGGCCAGATATACCCGTTACACAGCTCTGTATCAGCTTTTTACCCTAATGGGCTTTAGCAGTTATTGATGTTGGCTACCTAAATCCAATATTTCTTTAAGGGGTGCAAAAGTAAAACGGTGATTTTCTTATTATACTATTCCTTCTTCACTTATTAGCGGGAATCCTTCTATAAAGAAGTGTCTCTCATCAACTCTTTGATGGCCCTGACACAGAGCTCAAACTTGAAAGGCAGGGTAAACGCTGCGTTCTTTCCCTTTATTTATCCATTTTCAGAATAATGAATTAGTGCCTTAGTAATCTTCAAAAGAACTCTTACATTTTTAGCATTACATCTTATATTGTGACGGAGTTTTACATACTCGATGTGTTTCAACCCATTGCAGTCACTTTTCTTTTTCATCCTAAAACCATCCCACCTTTGGCCAGCGGTCAACCCTTCAAGTGGGTGCTTATGTCCTTGTGACACAGCCCCATGCAGTCTCTGACAACTTTCTTGTGAATCTGTAAGTCCAAGGTACATCTTCCCTATTTTCTGCTCCACCCAGAACCAGCCATTTCTCTAAGGAGCCCTGGTTCCTTTTTGGAAGAAATGGTATTAAGAAAACACAATTTGGATGCTACAGCGGCTCACTGTTTTTAGCCCTTTTCAGTGAACAAAGCTAGAAAATATGTACTTTCTAGAAGGAATAATTACCAATCATGAATTCATACGGTTATTTCCAACTCAAACTTTATACTAAGGTTTTTAACTTCTTTGCTTCTTATATTTGTCTCTTTTATGCTGAAAATCTTGCTTTCTAACCACATAAACACAACTGCTTATTCTCTTTACCCTAAATGTGAAGTATGTGGTATGTACAGGGACATAAGTAAACATATACACGTGTAAATAAATATACAGAATAACAATACCCATATTACCCAGAATGCAGTTTATAATTTCTCTGTGTCTCCTTTGTTCCTAGGATATATCCCAGTAGAGCGACAAAGTCAAAATGTCATGTTTTAAAGAGAAGCCACCACAATGAGAAGCCCATGCACCACAACGAAGAGTAGCCCTCGCTTGCTGCAACTAGAGAAAGCCCACATGCAGCAACAAAGACCCAACGCAGCCAATAAATAAATAATTTTTTAAAAGCAAAAAAAAAAAAGTCATGTTTTAAAATCACTTCAAATAATTTTCTCTGTGTGATAGATTCCTTCCTCCCTCCCTCCCTCCCTTTTTTCTTTCCTTTATTTGAAGAACTGCTTTTGTATTTTTTCTTTCTGTTGTAACTTTTTTTTTTTTTTTTTGTGGTACGCGGGCCTCTCACTGCCGTGGCCTCCCCCGTTGCGGAGCACAGGCTCCGGACGCGCAGGCTCAGCCGCCACGGCTCACGGGCCCAGCCGCTCCGCGGCATGTGGGATCCTCCCAGACCGAGGCACGAACCCGTGTCCCCCGCATCGGCAGGCGGACTCTCAACCACTGTGCCACCAGGGAAGCCCTGTTGTAACTTTTTAATTAAGTAAAACATGCACATGATTTTGAAGTAAATACTATAAAACAGGTACCTCTAGAGAATTCTGATTTCCACCCCGGTCTATTCCACACTGTCCCTTTCTCTTAAAATTACAATTTTAAAAAATTAGTTCATAGTTTATTCTTCCATGGTTTCTCTTTGAAAATATATAGAATTCATATTTCTCCCCCTGTATAACACAGAAGACAGCATACTCTAAAAATCTTTTGTGGTTGCTGTTTTCACACTCTGCAGAATGTTCAGAATACCTAGAAGACCACCTCACGTATGTTTACAATGCATTATAGTTCACTGCATGGATAAACCACAACTCCCTGCCGAGGGACATGGGTTGCTTCTAACATCTTAGAATTGTAAATAAAGCTGCAATTAACGGTCTTAAGCTAGTCTCTGGGAAAGTTTCCTAAAAGCAAGACTGCTGAGTCAGAGAGTAAATATGTATTAATTTTGCTGGACACGGTTCCATTTTGCATTCCCACCATATGAGAATGTCTACTGCCCCACAGTCTTGCCAATCATGTTTATTCTAAAATAGGTGAGAAATGGTATCTCAGTGTATAGGTTAGTGTGCATTTGTCTTTTTATGAGCAAGATTGAGCATTGTTTCATTAGTTTGATGGCTCCTTGCATTTATTTCTCTGTAAAGTATTCATCTTTTATAAACTTTTAATAGGGCTATTGGTCTTTTTCTTAATTTCAGAAAGTACGTATTATAGATATTAGCTTTCTGTTTGTGATTTAAGTTGTAAATATTTTCCTCCACTTTGTCATTTATCTTTTACTTTGCTTATTTGTTCTGTGCTGTGCAAAGGCTTTTTTAAAAGTATATTTAAATTTATCAAGCTTTTCTGTTATTGCTTTGAGAATGAGGTATATAGGAAGCTTTTCTCTACTCTGTTTGTAATGTAAACAAACTCATTCATGTTTTCTCCTAATGCTTGTAGGTTTCAGGTGTTTTTACATTTATATATCTGGGCTATTACTGCTCATTTATCCATCTAAATAAACCTGATAATAAACTTATCTAGCTCCAGAACAAGACCTGAGAATACTGTTGAGATCATATTAAACTGATAAACTAACATAAGGGGAAATGCCACCTGCACGTAACTGAGTCTTCCTGGCCAAGCACACTGTATGCACAGGGACCACTTTCAGGTAGAATGCCTCCCTTTTAGTCGCGCCTTTGTGAGAACAACCAATATTTCTGAACAGCAAGATTTGCAATTTGCTAGGAAATAATTTATGTCTGAGGAGCGATTTATAACATAAGGGGCTCGTGAAACATTTGCACGGAAGACTTAACTCACCAAGCGGGGAGAACGTGGGCAGTGCCAAGGTGCAAGTGGAAACGGGGGGCAAAGCCGGCAGCATTCATACCACTCATCCCCGTGCGAGCCTCTAGACCAGCGGTCCCCAACCTTTTTGGTACCAGGGACCGGTTCTCTAGAACACAGTTCTTCCACGGACTGGGGGATGGGGTGGGGGGTTCAGGCAGCGATGGGGAGCGGCAGATGAAGCTTCGCTGGCCCACCCGCTGCTCACCTCCTGCTGTGCGGCCCCGTTCCTAACAGGCCATGGACCTGTACCGGTCTGTGGAGTGGACCGGGGCTTGGGGATCCCTGCTCTAGAGCAACTTCTTGTAATGAAACTGGGGTTAAGGAGTTAAATGCTCCCCAAATCCTCCAAGATAAACCCATGCACGGGTGAATTATCCTCCCTCCGTAACCGCTGATGAAGTCAGCTTTACTGAGAAGCCTGCCGGGCCGCCCCAGCTCTCAGTCCCCTCCCGCTGGCTCCCAGACCCGCCTGACTCCTGTCCGCATCTTTATCTATTATCTGAGCAACCTACTGCTTTTTCTCATCCCTGCACTAAGTCCAATATTTCCTTTTGCCACTGCTCTGGGAAGGGGTGGGCTCCAGGACCAACCCAGCCTTCAGAGGGAATCTCCTCTGATCCGCTGGTGTTTCTACAGGCAGGTGTACTTTCCTTTACATCGCCTTCCTATCAGCATGGCTCTTGAAAATCTCTGAAAGGGAACTTTATCATTTACAAAATAGAAGAATTATCATAAGATCAGTTACACTGTAAAGAACAGGATTACTGGAAACAATGGTTGTTGAGAATTAACCAAACGATAAATGAACAGCATATACTAAGGATGTGAGGCTGTTCGCAATCAAAATCCAATGAAGTTTAAAACGGACAAGAATTTCTACGGTCGCTAGTGCGCTAGCACATGGGGTTGACATTCTCGTTGTTTGACGTGGAGAACTCAGCAGCACGTGTGAGGACCAGAAGTGTCTGTGAACTTCAAGTAAGTACACAGCTTACTAAATATATGTGTGGCTTTGGAATTGTGTTATTTGTTCCATCGAGAGAGTCTCATTTTAACACAGTTTTGAATAAATTCCTTGGTTGCTTAAAAGCTTGTTTGGTTCCTCTTCAGCAAAGCACGCAAGGGTTTGATACCGAAAAAAGAGAAAACCCTATCTTAACTTAAATCTGCCCACAAAGGATGTTTGGAGAGGGAAACGTCAACAGAATTATCACCGGCGAAGGACAAAGGATAATAAACAGCAGGTCAGACTGTGAAGGCTGCAGACAAGGCCCAACAAGCCTGGATGAGCCTGATGCAGAGAGTCTTCTGAGCTCAGACTTAAAGTCTGAGAATACACGACGGGGGAGAGTAGCTGCAAACATTCTGTATGAACAAGTCTTGCTGGCAGAAACCCTTCCACCAAACCCTAACCTGTGCTCTGCCCCTGCGAGGACGAGCTGCAGGGGGGGAGAACCCACGTGAGAGGAGGCTGGGGGCAAAGGGGATGGTGGTGGATCTGTTCCTGAAGAAAAGGAACTCCTCCCACTGCAGGGAAAGGGCAAGATGACCCGATGCAGAGAATTCAGACTTAGAAAACGAGCAGGCGTCTGAAGTTCAGTTCAGGGAGCTACAGTAGACAGTGGAAGTGGTCTGGATCCCTTGTGGAACTTGAGGGAAAGATTTCAAGCCAGCACTGCGGGACTCATGATGAGTAGAAAGGCCCCTGGAAAGGCCCAGGGAAAACTGGCTGGCATGATTTTGGAATGGAGCTCATTAGTCAGGTACTGCAATTTTCTCCAAGAACGCTTAGCAGCCTGAGGAAGGAAACAAGGGTAGCCTAGAAGACACTGGGGTAGGAAAAGGTGGTAGAGGACCCAACGCGGCTGACACCACGTCTGCAATGAAAACCTACTCTATGCCTGGTGCCAATCTAGACACTGGAACAGTATCAGCATGGACGGGGAGCAGACAAAACCCAAAACATCATATAAACACATCGTACGACAGACTACGACAGACTGGCAGTAAGTACGACAGAGAAGGGGAGACAGTGCCAAAGGAGTGGGCGGGCGGCGGGGGTGGGGGAGGTGGACAACTTTAAAGGGAGGAGAGGCAGGAAAGGCCGCCGACAAGATGAGCAAAAACCTCAAGGAAATGAGGGAGAGAGCCATGCAACTCCCTGGGAACCAGGCCAAGAGGAGGGTAAATGCAAAAGCCTAGAAGGTGAAGGACAGCAGGACTGCCCAGGCGCCAAAGCAAAGTGACGAGAGGGATGAACTCCAAACTCCTTGCTTGATATTTATTCAAAGGCTTTCCATAACCCTGACCAAACCTTTATTCCAAACACAAAATCTCCTTTCTGCAGCCAGCTGCCTCCTCCAATCACAGCAGGCCCACCCTCCCCCTCACACCTCCGCGCTGAGCACTCTGTAGCTCGGATACGCCCTTCTGCCATCTTCCTGCACCCCACCCCCGCGCCCCCATGCCAGGGTGGGAAAGCGAGGGAGGGCTGGCCACAGGCCAGGTCATTTCCACACCGAACGGCCGCAGTCACGACCTCCTCCTCCAGGAAACAGTGTCACGCGGCTCTTTGTGCAGGAGTGGCCATGGCGACACACGTGCTCCTTAATAAACTCTGCTGTACATTCAAACCACCAGGGCATCTTGTTAATGTGCAGGTTCTGATTCGGTAGGCGAGAGGTGGAGCCTCAGATTCTGCATTTCAAAGCCCCAGGTGCCTCTGTGCTTGGTCCAGGGTCCACACCTAGTAGTGAGGGAGCTACAACAAGGGTGGAAACTGACCCAAGAGAAGCCACACAGCTCTTCTTAAGATTTTGAACCAAGACACAGAGGGACGTGACCTGTCAGAGGTAGGCTCCAGAGCAGTGAGGTAAGGATGCACCAAGAGTCAGGCTGGTAGTCGCTCGGGGCCGTAAGGAAAAAAGAAGGAAGTCTGAAGAGCTAGGACGCTGGGCTGGACGCAGGGGCAGAGGGCAGAGTGTGAGGCGGGGCAGCCTCTGGGTGACAGTGGGAGCGGCTCTGGCTCCTGACGGTTTCAGAGTCCCCGAGGCCCTGAAGGCCCTTCAGTTCCTGCTCTAGGAGTCCAGGTAC
Source organism: Physeter macrocephalus (assembly GCF_002837175.3). Lineage (NCBI taxonomy): Eukaryota > Metazoa > Chordata > Mammalia > Artiodactyla > Physeteridae > Physeter > Physeter macrocephalus. The sequence goes on along the minus strand of NC_041219.1, from coordinate 48,593,904 downwards.
CCAGTGGATCCTTAAATACACGCTCAGGCCCAGCTTTTCATGAGCCAGCTTGAGAGAAACCGGAAGGAAGAGCCTGGCCCCGACCAAGTCTAGGCATTATCTAGGAGGGCCTAACAAGTTCACCATCTCACTAAGACTGAGCCAATCAGGGTGAGAATACTATTTTATTTAAAGAACAAGTTTAGTGCAGAGACACATTCAAAGATGTTACATTTAAAGTGCGTGTGTGTGTTGTGTGTGTGTGTGTGTGTGTGTGTGTGTAATTAGCAATATTAAGCAAAGAAAATACAACAGTCAAAAGGACTCTACTGCGTTTACTTCTGAGTGAAATAATCGATTTTACCTGTTATATCATTATTACAACGATAAGTAAGAAACAGTCATCCCTCCTGTCTAGAAAGGGGAAGTGTCCATGAATATCTGAGTACCTACTGGGGGTCAGGCCCCCGGTCAGGTAATGTACACACAGAGAACAGGAAGCTAAGGTACCTGGCCCTAAAGAAAGAAATACAGACCAGAGAAGGGAGACACACAAGAAGAAAATAATTACAAAAACAGCTTCAGGAATGCCACGACAAAAGCTAGTATAGACAGAGAAAATTAATTTACTTTTTTACCTATAACTTCAAGCATTTCACTTTTTCTGTAATTGCTATGAGTATAATATTATCTTTTATGATTAATTTTTGTTGTTCAGCTCACTTAAACCATAAAGTGAAGTGGTAGGAAATTTTTTAAAAATCAGAAAAACCTGGGAGTCAGAAGACTCTTAAAGGCTTATGTGGTCCATTCACCTGCTTAAAATTAGGACCACACCTACCCACATCCCAGACAGATGTGGTTTTTTAAAAAGCCAGATTATACTTTAATCCATTTAAGTACAAACAGTTTACAGCTGATTGCACTTAAATCAGCCTCTTCTGTTTTAGGCAGCATTTTAAAAACATCTGCATCACAACGGCCTAATTTTTTTCAACTTTAATTAAAGACCGTGTAGACAAGCAGCCAGCTTTTGTTGTTCCCTGGGGTGTAGCTTAAAACAGATTTTTACGTAATTACTAATAATGCCTAGGCAAAAGCAGGGAAGAGGTGTATGATAAAAAAAGTAAAGAGCAAAGGATTGTGTAAAATGTTCTAGCCACTGGATTTAGAAGTTTCAAAAACAGGAAAATAGATACTTTCTAGCACAAACTGTATTGATGTGACATTACGTTTCACTTTCACCCCTTTAAAAGAGTTTATGCCTGCTATGCTACATTACAAATTTATCAATTACCATTTTCACACCTGATCTCCTTAGAAGGGTTAGAGGAAAAGGAAAAAGCAGCAAATGTAGCTTAAATAAGAGCTTAAAGAAGTTTAAGTGTTAAAAAAAAAGAAAACATATTTAAGAATATTCATTTGTTCATCCCTAAAAATTTACAGAGCACTCGCCCTGGGCAAGGTACGGTGCTAGGAGCTGAGGAACTGAGGGAAACAGCAAGGAGTTTACAGGCTCCTAGTATTTTAGATGGTATTTTAATCTCTGCTCAAAATCACCAACAGAAATACCAAAAATAGTCCTTGAACTGGTAGGGCAACAACGAACAGCTAACTTCTCTCCCAAAAGGACAGCAACAGTCAAGTACCATCATCTCACCAAAGGAAAAACATCCTCTTGCATTCCTATCTTTCTCAGATTCTTTCCTCTCCAATCTGTCCTCCTATTTCCACCTTATCATCACGCCCCTGATCAGGCCTCCCTGTCCTCCCACTCCAGACACCCGGAGCCGACTTCTCAGTGGTTCCCCACCCCCAGGAGTGGCTCTTGTCCAAGCCCTTCCAGGATGCTTTTATCAAGTTAGGATAGGCTAGTTTATGCTGCAGTAACAACCCGAAAAATCCAAGTGGTTAGAAATAACAAAGCTTGGGCTTCCCTGGTGGCGCAGTGGCTGAGAGTCCGCCTGCCGATGCAGGGGACACGGGTTCGTGCCCCGGTCCGGGAAGATCCCACATGCCGCGGAGCGGCTGGCCCCGTGAGCCACGGCCGCTGAGCCTGCGCGTCCGGAGCCTGTGCTCCGCAACGGGAGAGGCCGCGACAGCGAGAGGCCCGCGGACCGCAAAAAAAATAAAAAATAAAAAAATAACAAAGCTTATTTCTTGCTCGTGTCATTGAACAGCTGTGTGGTGGTGGGCACATTAGTTAACCTCTCTGGCCCTCAGTTTCCTCATCTGCAAAATGGGAAAAATAACATCAAGAGGGTGAAATGAGTTAAGAGGTCAGCACTGAGAACCATGCCTAGTGCCGAGCAGGCGCTCAGTAAGTGTAACTATTATCGTCGCTGCCGCTGCTGCGTACACCCAAGCCTCGTGCTTTTACTCCCTCCCAAGCTCTGACCACACCGCCACGGGAGCTCTATCGTCTGTGGTGCACACTAGGTCAGAAGCCACCTGAGAAGGACTGCATCTGGCTCGGTTCGCGAAACTGAGAGCTTAATACAGACTCTTGGCACACGGCAGGCCCTCAGTAAACGCCTGGTAATAAGCTAAAGGGAGTAACGTGGAGCAACTACTCCTGTGCGTGAATAAAGCCCTACGGGCTGTGCACACACACAGAGGACCATGGTAACGAAGGCACACTCACAGAGGCACCCGGCCTGCAAGACACGGACTAAAAGCACAGGAAGAGGATCAAAACCGTCATCTAAAGATGGAAAGACTGAGCGCTTTCAGGCCACACATGAGCCAGGACCTCCAGGACACGGGCTGCCGCTCCCAGGAAGTTTAAGCTAAAGGCAAAGGTATTGGATGTTATCAGCACAGGTCCATCTCCACCACAGGAAAGGAGCAATGCAGGATCCCGCCCTGGGCCTTGGTGCTTACTCAGGGCCGTGATTCCTCCGCAGGAGGCTGTACCCCAGCCCCTAAAAGCCAGCCCCGACACAGTGGAGTGCTCTGAGGTGATGCAAATGTTCTATATATTCAGTTGGGGTGACTGTCACACAGATGTATAGATTTGCCCAAACTCACCAAACCATTCATTTAAAATCTGTGCGTTCTGTCTGTACGTAAATTGGGGGGGGGACGGGGGGGGGCAGGCGCGGGCAGGCTCTGGACCCGACCGCTGGTGCTCTCCCCTACCCAGCTCCCAACTCCCTCCCAAACTAGAGCCTGAGGAGGGGAGGGAAGGAGAGAGGGAGGGGATTCGAGAACACTTAGGTGAGCATGGCCACTGCTGCCTACTCCTCATCTACCTACTCCTCATCCCGAGAGGCTGAAGCCCTTGCCCCTGCTCCAGAGCCCCATGCAAAGTGGGCGCGCTCTGCCCTACCATCCGTCCCGCCTTCCCTCCTCTACTCTGCCGGGGCGGGTGGCGGGGGTGGGGGGTGGGGGTGTCGGACTGCCCAGACGGCAACCATCATCTTTTACCTCTTAGCACCTTCCTCTGGGCTCTGAGCTACTGAAGGGCTGGGGCCGTTTCTTTCACTTGCTTCTCTGCTGCACTTGGCAGAGTGCTTGGCACACAGGGTGCTCTTAATAAATATTCGTTTCTCTGGCAATACGTTTTTAGAGTTACCTTCAAAGATCTGAAATATACTGCCTTTAGATAAGAATGTTACTTCTAAGTAAGAATAATGGCTAAACTACATTAAATCTTGGTAACTTGGTAAAGATTTAAATCTTTTCTTTTTTTGGATATGTATGAATCTTACTGTCATGATTTATAAGTCCATAAAAGCCATATATTTACTGGGCAGAATAGACAGTGAGCCTGGAATGCCTAAGAGCATGAGAATTCTTGCTATAAAGATTACTGATGCCTCAGGCTTTTAAAAAACGAGATGTCACACGAAGCTGTACATCAGGAGCTTGCCCTAAATATAAAACATTACCTACTGCTCTATCAATTCCACTTTAAATCACAGCTCCCGGCACTGTGGCGGGAGTATGTAGGCATGCGTGCACGCGCAAGCACAGAGGCTGGTGTGTGTTTAAATTAACACCTGGCAACGTAAAAACAACATCTTCAAGGTAATTGTCAGAGCATGAAACACTGCACTAACCAAGAATGTACAAGGCTGTGAACAAGCACAGTAACACATCCAAAGCAACCTTGAAGTTTGGTGTGATATTCTGTAAGAAACTTCAGTTTTTCAAGATCAATACTTTGAATGTTTTGAACCAGACATCATGATTGTACAGCACTGGAGGGGGTTTATCTCAAGCCATGAGTACGTAATTCCATAAAACTAAAACTGGTTTTTCTGAGCTTGTACACAAATTTGAAACGGCTAGGAAGCCTGCGATACTACATGTCGATACTGATGGTCCACGTATGCCTGTGCTCCACACACCGTGGTTCAGGTCAACTCTCCAACGACCCTACTAAGGAGACTGTAGACCTACTTTGCACATGAGGTAGGGGAGCAGGGTGCACAACTCCGAGCCAAAGGTCAGGCAAGAGCACTGGAAGCTCAGGGTGATGGGGGTAGGGCAGGGGTGAAGGGCTGACTCTGGCTGGGGTCCCCTAACCCCTGCGTGGGGCCTTTCTGACGGCACTGTTCTGGTAACAGACAGCTAAGTCCCTCTCTGCTGTACAAACTTTGAAGTATCAACTATAGTTGGAATTTTTTGCCTCTCATCACAAAGGCAGAACTTGTGTTTTCTTCCGTTTTTTACAAAGGTAAGTAAAACTAATAGACAGTGTGCACAGAAGTCCAATAAATGCCAATTTAATAAATGTAGCCTAAATGAGTACAACCGATTGGAGAAAGTGTATCAGTGCTTAATTTTCTAATAAGGCCAAGCTGAACTGTTTATAAAAACTATAAAAGAGAATAACACTTTTACTTTGCATGCGAATTCTAGTCACAATTCTGACATTAACTAAAATTTCAAAACACTTTCACATACAGTATACTAAAAACTCCTTGAAAAAGCTTTTATGCTATCTGTATTTACCGGTGCTATAAGAATATCCTTCTTCTAAAACTGCTAGAAATGATTTTCTGAGATTAAAAACAAATCCATCTTAAAGATAAAACAGAAAAGACTGACTTCTCCCTCTCTTCAAAATGCTCAATGAAACATCCCTCCCTCCCTTGGAACACATTCTCCAGGGGCCCTGGAGGGGAAACAGCAAAATTCTAAATCTGACTAAATCTGGCTCTGGCCAGGCTTCCCCACCCTGGGCCTCTACTAGCCTTTGCTGCTGGGGCGGCTGGAAACAGGGCTCCTCAGCCCAGGGTGAGAGCACGGGGTGCGGCTGCCCACCTGCGTTATAAAAATCAGCTGGTACCGCACCCCTCTGCACGGAAGGTTGGGTCAGGGGAGAGAGGGAGAGAGGGAGAGAGGGAGAGAGGGAGA
>NC_041219.1:48570275-48588403 GCF_002837175.3 Physeter macrocephalus | reverse complement strand
CCCCACCACCGCCCCCCGCCCCTCCCAGCTCAGACTTCCCCTGCCGGCCGGCCTCCTCCACACCCCCAGGCCCAGGCTGTCCGTTCCAGGGCTGCAGGTGCGGACCAAAGTCACTCCTTGCCACCCAAAGGAGGAGGGTGTGATCTGTTTCAGAAAACATGTGAAACTGTATTTCTCATCTCATCTATGATCCTCAAGTCTCCTCTTCCTCCCTCCTCCTGCACTGATTGTACGGGCCTCAAAAGATGAAAACTCCAACCCCGCTCCTGTCTGAACTCTGCCATGGAAATGACTTATTTTTAAAGTTTCCTGTTGGAGTTTTCCAGTGCGTAAATTCAACACTGTCACTAAATCATACCAAGTAAACAGTGATGAGTCATTCTCAGAAATCAGTCTCACGTTAAACCAATTATTCAAATGTCTGAGAGTAACATGAGCTAAGTGCAGCTTGGGGAAGGGTTTGTAACATAAGATGTACAGTAATACAAACAGTCCACCCGGAAAAGGACAATCACACCCCACCCACCCACCTAACAAGCAAACTTCTGATCAGCTGTCTCAGCTCACAAGAGGGAACAAGGTTTCCTGCAATTCTCAGCAGAGGGGGCTGAAATGATACCTACGGGCCTTCTCAGAAAATTTTAGTCAAACAAAAACTGGAGCTATTCTTTAAGCTCATCATAGCTGTTTAGCTATTTTCTTTTAATGCCAATAGTTTACTGTCTCTAAATGATTAAAGAACATATATTCTCTCTGCTTATGTATGTACGTATGTGTGTCTGTAGATATAATAGTATATATTAGCAGACAGAATTTCGTTTAATAAAGGTATCTTTTTTGGAAATGTCAGTCTTTCAAGACTGGACTCAGAAAATTAATTACTTAAAAGTTGTCTGGATAAGCAAAGAGAATCATTTTCAGTCCTGGACCTGAAAGGTTGATACTGGATACTCTGCATGCATTTATTTACAAACAGAACTAGAATCTGTGACCACAAGGAGAAAACTGGAAGCACTGTGTCTTTGGCTAATGATGTCCTCAGCAGACAAGCCCCACAGAGGTGTGGCCAACACTGAGTCTGCGCCGAACGCAGCAGGAGGAGCAGGCGGCTGGGGAACGCAGGGCCAGGCCGCCTGGGTTCTCATGTGGCTCCACCACTGACTGGCAAGTATTTTAACCCGGACAGGCCTCAGTTTACAAATCTGTAAGATGGGGATAATAACATCACCTACTCTAGGAAATGCCTGAGGATAAATGCACTGGCTTACGTAAAGGGCTTGGCAGGTGTCTGTCACAGTCAGCAGTATGCAATGCTTGCTTCTATTATTGTGACTGCTTTGTTACTATTCATTTTAGAAGCAATTTACTTTTCCGTGGCCTTAAATAAGGTTTAAAATGTTATTTTTCCCATCTAAATAAGTGGCCACGGTAGCTAATGCCTTTTCTCCAAAAGAAAATGTAGGTACTTCCAAATGTGGACAAGTTATTACCACCAGTAGCATAAAGACTATAGGCAGTGACTGACCACAGGCTTTAGGCTTGGTTAGGAGGAGAGTCTTGGTCACTCCTAACCATATTATCGAGTTCGCTCTCAGGAAAGACAGAAGTACATCACACAAATACGTGAAAGCCTGACAAGGGCTTAAACTGCTTCCTCTCCAAGGTGTACGTGCATTGTTAACATAGGTCTGAACCGAAGGAACCGCAGGCCGATAACGGAATTGTCGGCGTGACGCTGATCACAGGGGAGACGGAGGGTCGCGGAGAGTCGGGCCTCCCCTGCCCACCTCAAGGGCAGCACCACACAGACATCCTAAGCACCGCGCAGGCGTGCGCATCCCTGAGGCAGACTTGGGAGGCTATCTGCCTCAAGAGCGAACGTGGCCAGCAAGGGACCACGTGTGGTATTCCCGTCCAGGGCCCGGCCTCCAGCATTCCCGGGCTCCAGGAAGCCGCCTGGCGAGAGAAAGCAAGCCCGTCCTTAGGCAGAGGGAGGGCAGCTCCCAGGCAGCAAAGGAACTGGCAGGGCCCCCATCCTTCTCCCCGCCTTGGCTCCTGCTCAGGGTGCTGCCCCTCAGGGGCCCAACTCAGAGAGGCTGAGGCCCTGCTCCCAGAGGCGTCGGCAGAGGGGATGATGGCTGTTCTGTGAGCCAGGCCCCGAGCCAGGACCTTCCTACAGGCCGTGCCCCGAGAGGCAGAGTGACCTGGTGGCACACGGGCTTTGGGACTGGATGGGATAAATGAAACCCTCTACAGAACCCCCCACTCGGGAACACCTAGGGGGCACTCGTGAAGGGCAGTCACACGCGTTATCACGAAAAATAATTTCATCCTCAGGACAAATGCATGAGGCCAGTAATGTTATCTCACTAGAGATGAAGGAGCTGAGACTCTGAGAAGTAAAGTGTACCAAGGCTGCCTTCTTAGCAAGTAAAAAAAATGGAATTTAAACTTTCTTTTTTCCCCAAATCAAAATTTTCCCATACACTGTGCTGAAGGTAAGAGTGTGAGAATGCCAGAAGCAGGGAGTCGGGGGGAAGCTCGCGCACTTAACACCCGCCTGGGCTACCTCCCAACTGCTCTGCTTGGCTGACAAGACTCACTTTTGTGACTAACCTCTGGAGGGCCCAGGGGACCTGGGTGACAGCCTGCCACTGGGTAGCCTTTGTACCACCCGTGATACCAAAAATGAAAAGCCAGAGCAGTAGACAAGAGTGGAGGGATCCGGGACCCGACCAGGACGAAGTCCCTGGAGGCTGGGGTACACAATGAGGGAATAAATGGATCTGAAACAGAACAGACCATTTTCAGAAACGGAAGATATTTTAATGAATCTACCAAGACTGAAACTGTCCTAAGACTCACAACTCCTCCTGTGGAGTTCAGAGCCCGTCAGTAGGGCAAACAAAGGCCCACACGGCCTAGCAGGCCAGCCCTCCGCTCTGGCCCCACCCCAGGTCCCCCGCCACCCTGCCACCCCACCTCCCACCCCCTCGGTCCTGGTTAAGTCCGGCACACAGCACGTGGTCCCACGCACCTGCTCACAGGTGCTATTCTGCCTGCAAGGCCAACCCTCTTCTCTGCCTGCCTCTTTCTCAGTCACCCTTGAAGGCCTAGATCCCAGGGCTCTTCCTGAAGCTCAGAGGTGAGCCATTTACATCGACCATTTAGAATGTTTCTACTCCGCATTCTGAATACTTTTCATACACCACTTATTCGACTCTATTTTCACACCTGTCTCCCCCTTTACAGTGTGAACTCCTTGAGAGTAAGCACGAGGCCAAATCCATTTCTTCATTCCCAGCGCCTGGAGTACTGGCTGGTACACAGCATACGGCAGATACAGATTTGTTGAACTGAACTAAAAGCCGACACCACGCCGCCAAATAGCACATTCGTTCATATTTGGAGTCAAAATTATTCCTGCTTTTACTCTTAACTGCAACACAGCAGTAGATCTGAATTAAAACTAAATTCCACAGCTTGAGACTAAATATCACTCTTGGTCCATTAGAATGTGATGGGTCTGAAATTAAATTCTATCAGAATGAGATAAGCAATAGGCTTTTAAGGGGGGCGGGGGGAGCAACCTCATAGTGACTTCAAGTGTCGATGAAAACAAGGCTTTTGATAGGAACGCGACTTTGATCCTCTTAATTTTCAGTTGCTGCCAGGAAAAAAAAACAAAAAACAAAAAACCACGAAATACGCTAAAGATCAAAACTGTTTTAGATGTGTGACAGACAGTTCGATTACATTTTTTTAGAAAAGGAGAAGAGTCTCTAACATTTGAAATAAGAGCACTTTTCTCATTTAACCAGAGAGATGAAGCCTGGGGAGATATAAAGAAATTTCACAATGTCAAAAGCGCTCAGATTTTATTAAGTTGAGATATGTAACAGAAATCTTGGACTCTCATGCACTCGGCTAATATACCCAAATCAGAACACCTGACAATAAAGGGTGAATTAGAATTCCTATTCCCCTCAATGTTCCGCACATTGGAAAAATAACCTTTATTATTTCTCCCCTCTCTCTCTGTCTCTTACACATACACACCACCTACCACTTCCATCCCAGATATTACTTGTTGGCAAAATCACCCAGATCCTACGCTCACGTTTTACTTTTTCAAATCCTTCCACTAAAAATATGATTGAAACTGTAATTGTTAAAGCCCCCAGACCTTGGCGGGGTAGGGTCAGGATGGTGGCCTACTCTGAAAGTAGAACAAGGAAAGAATTACCTTGGTCACTAATGAACTTGGCATATGCTCTTCTTATCACAGAGGAAAATCAGAGTTCGGCATTCATGCCCCTTTCCTTTCTTAATAGTATTTTCTTATTATTAAAGTGATTCACATTCACTGTAAATACTACAAAAAAATACATGGGAAAAAGAAACCAATCCTTAATTTTACCAGCCAGAGATAACTGCTATTAATGTTGTAGTGCATTTCTTTGGGGTCATTTTGTCATGCACATCTGTATCTGTGTAAATATACATATAAGACAGATATAAAAAATATAAAAGTAGGGGTTTATGAGATAAAATGTTGTGTCCTGCTTCGAATTCCCGCTGACCATAATGTCACGAGCACTGGGCCAACACGGTGCATGCTCTTTGAAAACATGGTTTTATTGGTTACATATCGTACCACCATAATTTATCGAAACATTCCCAACGGATGGAAAAGTGGATTGTTGCTAACATTATCAACAATGCTGGCGTCGGCATAAGTATAAATGCAGCTGACCATGACAGGGTGCTTATCTGACATCGTCCATGGACGATCTCATCTACTCCTCACAGCCGCTCTTTGCCATAAAAGCTAACATGACACTCTTTCTGGCTGAGTAAACTGAGTTGCAAAGAGGCTAAATACTTTGCTCAGGGTCACCCAACTATTATTTAGCAGAACCCCAGGTGTAAACCCATTTAGGGTGGTTTGAGCCTGAGTTTCTCATTTATTTATAGCTAAGTCTATGACAATCTTCACTATTTCTAATCCATAAAATATCCTTGGTTATTCTGAAAAATCAACTACATACTATCTAGACTTCTGTGGTTCCATCTTTAACCCTTTACTCCTCTTTTTCTTTTAATATTTTATTTATTTATTTGGTTGGTTCGTTGCACCAGGTCCTAAGTGCAGTAGGCTGGTGGGCTCCTCAGTGGTGGCACGCATGTGGGATCTAGTTCCCTGACCAGGGATCGAACCCGGGCCCCTGCATTTCGAGTGCAGAGTCTTAACCACTGTGCCAAGATTTATTGTGGTGTTCGTTACGGGTGAGGTTAGATTTTTTTCCAACCAGTTAACCCATTACCCCTGGTTCACTTTTATAACAAACTTTCCTTTTCTTTCTGGGTTTCTGGGCTTTACTTCTCACATGTTAACTTTTTATAACTTCTCAGGTGTCTGCTTCTAAAGGATGCTCTCTTCCACTAACCTATGGATTTCTGTACATTGTTGATTATTTTAACTTTAGGGTATATTTTAATACTGTTGAGATAATTCCTCAGTTATTTTCATTTTTTTGTCAAAATTCTGGGTTCCCCCCTCAGGGGACTGTAACTGGCCTAGCAATTAACAATGAGTCTAAAACCAACGCGTATCTTTACAAGATTCCATATTTCCATCCAGGAACAAGGTACATCTCTCAGTTTATGTGGCTGGTTTTCCCCTCACCTAAGTCTCTCAGATACCTCTTGTTATGGATACTGCGAAATAATGGTTTTTACTATTAAACACAAATCCGTTTAAAACCCCTATAGTCTAGAAACTGACCACACAGCCTAGTAAAGGAAACCGGATTCCAGGCTTTTACAAACTGCTGAGTCGCCCCGGGCAAATGACTTCCCCACTGTCTTCCTTTCGGTATCTAGGATATGTGTAAATGATGCTTCTGGGAAATATGCACGTCCCTGAAATGCAGTTTTCTACACCCATCTCCAGGAAGTCATGGACTACTGAAAACAGTTCAACAGGAACTAAGGAGTGCGATCACTGCCGAGAACAAAGTCAGTCCCACGTGCGCTGTTTTACAAAAGGTGCCCCCTCTTAAGGACGCACACACGTTGGTCCAGGATTTCAAATGTCTCTTTCTCCAGCGAATGCGGATGCGCTGGAGCACAGCAGAGAATCTGGGTCTGGAGGTCAGACGTCAGCCTGCTGCTCCAAGCAAGTAACTCAACTACCCAAGCTCTGACTAACGAGTAAACGTGGATACTCATCCACTGCCCATTAATCCCTCACACTGCACACCAGGTACGGTGGCAGGTGTTAAACCTGACACGTGTGCCCCGCCTGCAAGGAGCTTACAGTCTCCTGGGGAAGAGAGCAGTGGTGACCACGGAAGAGCCTGGCACAGGCAGGGGCCTGGCTAGTGTGCAACAGTAACAGACTACGGTAAATTGTTGTATTTGGTTTCTATATTTAGCATGATTCTTCCCTGAAAACAACATGAAGCCTTTTCTGCAAAAGAACAAGCTGATCACTCTACAAGATACAGAAAGGGGCTTGTGGGTCTTTCAAAAGAAAACATTTACAATACACTGAACCATGACATGTGTCCTCAAGATTAGGAATTTTAATTTCATTTACTGTAACAGGAACTATAAGTTCAGGAAACTAATGGTGACGGTTTGATTTATGAATTTTGACATATTTCTTGAACTGGGATTACGTTACAAAGAAGTGGAATTCTAAGCAAGCCAGCTCTTGCCTATACATTCAATCTTCAAATCAATAAGCTGGGATTCTGTGCAACGTGATTCTGACAGACGGAAAACACAGAGTCTAACTGAGATGGGCCATATACACCTGTAATTTAAAAGTTCCTTAACACACTCTCGGGATTGAGCTAGAACAGATTTTGGTATCCACACAGAAAACACTTCAGCTCTCTATTCAATAATAACGAAAGAGAAATTCAACTTGGAAAGCATTTGTGGTCAAGCTGAAGAGAAAAAAACAAACATTCTCATCCTAAAGAAAGTTCTCATATTTGCTTTCACTCTGCTTCCTCCCAAAAGTCCCATCTATTAGAAAAGTCATAAACAGAGAATACGGAATATGAGGGTTTCTGTCAACACCTGTGAAACGTGTACAAATTTCCATTTAAATACGTACAATGGGGAGACACTGAAATGAACTAGATCTGCTCATTTACAGTGAGGTTGGTGCGGGAGGGGAGAGCAGGAGGTGGTAAGCAACACCAGACACCAAGACACGCTATTAGATGCTTTATGTAAGTGATCACATTTAATCCTTCCAACCCAGTGAGGGAGGTGCAACAGTTTCCACTTCACACATGAAGAAGCTGAGATTCAGAGGTTAAGTCACATGTCCCAATTTATACTTTATACAGCTAAAAAGCAGTGAAATTAAGAGGCAAATGTGGGCTTCTCTAAGCCTTGTCTGGATTCTCTGCACTATCCCAAGCCTCCTGTCTGTTGTAAGGTTCCCCCATAAGCGTCACTCATATTTATGGATCCAAATGTTACAAGCCGAGGGAAGACAGAGGAGCCAGTGCCAGGAGAGCCCAATGTCAGGACATTTTCAATAGCCTATCTGGAATTCCCCGGTTAGTCAGGCATAGAGTTATGGTATTGAAGCTTCCTGTAAAAATGGACAAATATGTGTCTGGGAAAGACGGCAGATTAGCCATTATCATCCACGGAGATCTAGGGAAAGGGGTTTCACAGAAGACTAATCCTCCAGGGAGAAGCAAGGAAAGGTGGTGGTGGAGGAGGACGGTTAGGAAGGTACTGCTTTTACTCACTAAAGTAAAACTGAGTGACACTAAAGTCAAATTTTGTGTATGTCATGGTTTTGCCCAGGGGTCAGTTTATGGATGCGTATCACACTAAAGTCTTAAGTAAAAACAACAGCACACATATGCTGCAATATGTACCAGAATTAACAATTGATAATGTATTTACATACAGAAACTGAGGGTGGGGGGAGTATAAAGCAGGGGAGTAAGGAGTAGATTGACAGGGTAGAAAGGGAACCGGGGGCGAGAAAGCTTCCCTGCACGGACCTCAGAAGGCTTTGAGGAGGCGGCACCTTATGACCTTCAGTTCTAAAGGCCAAGTTAAGGCCCCTGGGGTAAAGAATGCAGGCTGGGAAGCCCACACAGGGCAGGCACGGGCCAAGAAGGCAGGTGCTGGCCTTGTGGGAGGACAGAGCGCCAAGGGCCCTGCCACCTCAACCCACTCTACAGCAGCACAAAGGAAACACCAGCACACACTTGTCAAGCACTCATTTCTCTGCAGAACACGCACTCAGTCAGCTCTCTGGGTTAACTGCTGAGTCAGCCAGTACTGACGCAGAAGACAAGGACTGACCCCTGCTAAGAGCAATAACCTTAAGAAAATAATTAGGAAATAGCAAGAGATTTTTTTAAGTTTCATGATTTAATAGGTGAATATGCTGCTTAAGAACATTTCAAATAGAAAGAAACCATTTTTAAAAAGGATCTAATAGTTTGCCTGCTCACGGCTTCTCCCATCTGGATGTGAAAGGTACCCCTCCCCTCGAAAAAAATCGTGTTACGAATGCTTAACAATCATAAATTTAGTCTAAAACTTTAAGATTAATGAAAAAGTGCAATCAGATCTACAAAGCCTAAACTTCAGATTAAAATTTTTTTAAATTATTTGCAAATATTATGCTATATAGATATCCTAACAGTCTAAAATATAGATATGGATAAATCAAATAAAAATAAGGCAAATTACAATAAGTTAGAATATATTCAAATATATCCTAAACATAAGACTTTCAAAAATAATTACAGAACCCAGAATTTAGAAGAATATTAATTTTTGTTTAAAAAAGTTACTTTATTTTTACTACATGTCTTTGTTTGCTAGTCAGGAAATTTTATAGTAAAATTGAGACTCCTTGAAGAGGAGAGCTGTGTCTTATCTGCTTTATATTTTCAGCATCTAAAACTGTGCTCAGTATGTAGTGGACAGTTGACAAATATTTTAAAATAAATTCTCATTCAAGAAGAATTTACTGGGCTTCCCTGGTGGCGCAGTGGTTGAGAGTCCGCCTGCCGATGCAGGGGACACGGGTTCGCGCCCGAGAGGCCCGCGTACCGGGAAAAAAAAAAAAAAAAAAAAAAAAAAAAATTTACTGAATGCTTACTATGTAGCAGGTACAGTTTAGATGTTGGGAATCACACAATGGGTAAAACATTTTAATGACAAATGTATCACAAAGATTTCATATATATGTATATATAAAAATGAAACCTACCTTCAAAATAGATTATTCCAAATTGGGGTGGTCAAACAGTTTATTGTCTTTACACTTTGAACTTTTCCATATAGGACAGGCTTATTTTTAAAATGAAGTTATGCCTTTAATGAAAGCTTTATGCGTGCATATGTTTGAACACATGGGATCAAACATGTGTGAATGCTAGCAATCTTTTCTATCAGGAGAAGGAGGAGGAAGAGAAGAAACTGAACAGCATTTCCACAAAACCTTTGGCAGAATGGATTCAGTAGCCAAAACAGTGAATGGCCCACCTTAGTCAATATGATTTCTTTGGGGGAAAAAGAAGGTAGAGAAACTAGATCACCTGCTCATCCATTTTTGAAAATGCATTTAGCTTTACGGAAAAACAAAAACAAAAACCATGTTTGGTTTTTCTTCTTTATAATAAAGCATTCAGTTAAAGAATTCATGACAATAGCAAAGAAAAGAAGAATGGGGAAGAAAAAAAGTAAACTATACACTCCTTATTCTAACAAAGAAGAAGCTGGAGAATGCTTTCTTCATGTTTACAGCATTAATACCCATGTGCTTCTCACAATAGAAACCAAAGTAAAATCTCCATTTCAGGTCCACAAAGGTTTTAAAAGTAAACTAACCACTACAGATGAAGCAAGAAAATACCACGTAAGTCGAGCACAAAACACAAGGTAAGAAGTTGCTAAGTAGTTAAGCACATCTCCCTACCATGACTTGGTAAAGGGAAGTCTAGAAATTCCTTTACGATTCAGGAAATACTACAATCCATCATGTGTACAGACCTAAGAGTTCAAGATTCATGGAAGACTGGGTAAGACAAATTTCTGAGCAGATTTTCAATCTGAAACCAGGCAACCTGATCCTCTTAAACACTGCCCAAAGACACAAATGGAAAGGAAGATTACTGCCCTTCCTGCTACTGTGGTGCAGGCCAGCTCCCGTCCTGGCTGAGAGAGGGCTACTCCAGGCACTGGCACAGCCAGGCCGGAGGACCATGTCACTCATCTGCTCCTCTCCGACAGCCCTCCCCACAGGGACTTTGGTTAGAGCTGCTAGTGCCTGTGGATCTCCCTACGAAGGTGACTCTGTCTTCCCCAGAGCACGCGGCACATAGCAGTTTCCAGTCAATAAATGCTAGCTGAATTAAATCACACTTAGTCTCTCTGAGCCTTGGTTTCTTCATTTAGAAAATGATGATAATATCTTTTCAGCCTTTTCCACAGAGGTGTCAAAAGGCTCCAAAGAACTAATGCAGATGAAAAGAACTTTGTAACAGGGAAAGGGCCACATAACTAACTATAGGGGGAGCCATCCAGCAGGTGGGCACGCACTCAAGGCAATGAACAAAGTTACACAGACAAGCACAGAGACTGGGCTGGGCTTAAATGGCTTCTGATCAAACCTCAGAGCAGTCAGGAAGTACACAAAGATTCCAGGAAGTGTGTGTCAGTAACTCTGGGATTCCAGTTCAACGAGGCAAGGATGGCCCCTCGGTGCTCCTAGAGGGGAAGATGTACAGGAGGACACACCTGTCTGTCTTATCCATCTGAGGGTCCAAGGCTGGGACCATCCACATTTGATGCATGGATGAATCAGAGACAGGGATGTGAGCAGCAAACGGGTGGCAGACTTGAACCAAGAGCAGGCCCAAGGGGGCTGGTTAGCCTGGGAGAGCAGGGTTCACCAGCCTCCAGCATCTTTGGTCTCAAGTCACTCAGGAAGTCTATTTTAAACCCCTTCTCCAAGCCCTTGGAGAGCTCCCAAATGAGAAGCTCCATGGTACAGGGGAGAGAGCACAGGCCCAGGAGCTCACAGACAAATCTAAATTCTACTCTGGACTCTGCAAATCACTAACTGATGGCCTCTCCCTACAGTACGGTCGGCAGAACCGGATTTGCAGGGCTGATGCAAAGGTTAAAGTGGGTAACACATGTAGTTCACTAAGCACAACACTGGACACAGTAGACACTAAACAAATCATGAGTCCCTTTTTCCCTCTGGGTGAGGGATGAACTAAAATTAAGCTCAATGATACAAAATCCCCCTAACTCACACTTTTAGTCTTAGAGTAGAGAAAGAGCCAAACATCCCTTTAGGCCCCAATTCGCACAGAAGTGGGACAATCCATCCAGACAATACAATGAAAATTAATGGCATGGTGATAAAGACCTGCTACATAGCCATCCATTTCTCCAAAATTATAACTAAAGTCGTCAAGTGCTAGTGAACTCCATCCTTTGAGGCATCCATGAGCAAGGCTATGTCTCTAAGGCTCAGACTGAATCAGGATTTGGTTGCAAGATTGTTATGCTGTGGTAGATTCTTTGGAAAGAGAAAAAAAAAAATCCCACAAGTAATGCTTTCAGGTGAAGCTTTTTGTTGGCATAGGTAAAAAAAGTAGGAGAAACAGAGGCATTCTTACACTCAAAGAATGAACTCCTTCATACCTTCAAGAGTGTTTGCTCAGAAGTCAGCAGTGCTATTAGCAACTGCACATGTGAAGGACACACTATAGACTTCCTGTGAGCCCCGCGACCTCTCCAGAGCAGCACTCGGGCACACTCCGTATTTACTTACGGTGCAATCTGATCCTGACTTCAGTGAGTTATTTCATAAGCCTTTTAAGGGTTACTACATTCTGTTCCTTTAAGAAGCCAATCCAAATTAGCAACAAAAGAATAGGTAAACACAAGAAAACCACTTCTTTTGTGCTCCTGAAGAAAGGCAGTCTTGGTCATTAAAAAAAGGTAAAGTGTTTTATCCTCTATCAACTTTCTCTTACAAAAATCAGTCCAGTAATTTTCCAAGGGTGGATCAGTAGTCTTCCACTCACACCTGCTTGAAGATGAGGAGCCGTCAAAACGCTATACACATGTAATAAAAGAGCAAATTATCCGGTGTTCAGTTCTGTGCTGTGTCCTGTAGGAATTATTCCAGTTATCAAATGCTGCAAAACATACTACCTCAAAACTTAGCATCTTAGGATGACCATTCCATTTTCAACCTTTTCTCTCCTCTGTTCTTTAGAAGACTGGATGATTTCTTCTGTTCTTTAGACTGGATGGTTTCTATTGATCTATCTCCAAGTACAATGACTCTTTGTCATCTCAAGTTGTTAAGCTCATTCAGTAAAATTTTAATATTTTATTTGGATACTGCA
The DNA here is from genome assembly GCF_002837175.3 of Physeter macrocephalus. Classification (NCBI taxonomy): domain Eukaryota; kingdom Metazoa; phylum Chordata; class Mammalia; order Artiodactyla; family Physeteridae; genus Physeter; species Physeter macrocephalus. The sequence continues at coordinate 48,575,972 of NC_041219.1, read as the reverse complement.
TTTTTCAGTTCTAGAACTTCCACTTGGTTCTTTTTCATAGTTTCCATTTCTCTGCTGAGATAAGCTATCTTTTCATTCATTCAAAGCAAGTTTTTTTTACAACCTTGAGCATAGTTACGACTGCTTTAAAATCCTTGTCTGATAAACCCAACATGTGTGTCACCACACAGTCTATCTCCGTTATCTTTTTTGTCTGAATAACAGGTCATATTTTTCTGTGTTTCAAGTAAGTTTGGATTGTAAGTTAGCTTAGACATTGTGAATGTTATGCTGTGGAAAATTCTAGATTCTATTATATTCCTCTAAAGAATATTGATATTTTTGTTTTAGCAGGTAATTACCTTCGTTGGACTTAACCTGTAAACTCCAGGGTGGCAGCTCAAATCTCAGTATAGTTATCTTATCCTTAGCTTAGCTGCTTGGAGCCTGCCCCATGCCATCTCTGATCCAGGCATCAGCAGGGATTTAGGCGGCTGGTACACAGAACGTGGGGCTTAACGTTCTCCTTTCCGGGATTCCCGCTTTCACTTTCTAAAGGCTGTGATTGCTCCAAACCGTCCTTGGATTCTTGAAGCTAAAAGACCTGTAGATTTTCTATCAGAGTTTTAACTGCCCTGCATGGCACACTCTCTGCTGTGCCGTTCTTCCAACTGTCATTTCGATTCCAAAATCCATCTGTTTGTGTCAAATTTGAGTGTCTTCACATAGCTGTCTTTTGTCCAGAGTTTATAATTATTATTTGCAAGAGGATCAGTCCAACGTTAGCTTACAGGGGCATTAACAGAAGCAGAGCCTACAAAATTTTTTTTTCCCCCAATTTTTTACTTTTTCTCACAGTGTTGTGGGTCATTAATTCACAAAGGGCTTTGCCAGGCAGGCTGTCCCTGATTCATGTGGCATCAACTGGGCAACTGAGGAGCTGAGCTTGGAACGAAGGAACTGAGCAACTACTTAAAAAGTTCCAAGATGGTTTCTCACTTACAGGCCTGGTTCCTTGGTGTTCCTTGACTAGTCCCTTTCTCTCTCCTCACTGCATCTCATCCTCCAGGACTTCTCCATGTGGACTTGGTAATCTCAGGGAATTGCACGATGATCTCAGGGAATCTGCACTTCTTACATGGTGACTGGCTTCTAAGAAGCCAGATACAGAATCTGCCAGACCAGTCAAGGGATACACCAGAAGTGGTACAGGATCACTCCCACCATATTTTATTATTCAAAGCAGTCACAGGGCCTTAGTCATCTAGATTCAAGAGGATGGAGAAATAAATCTAACCCGTGATGTGGGAGTGGCAAAGTCACATTGCAGGAATACATGCAGAATGATGAGGCACTTCTGCAGCCATCTTGGAAAAAATGTAACCTGCCACACATATATTCAATATCTGATGAAGCAAAACAAATGTCACCCAAAGTAAAACTCTGGAAAAATACAGGCAGACTTGTTCAATATGAAGCATACGGTCCAATTCTCCTGCCATCTCTTTTTAATCACCCTCTCACATTATCAATACAATTACCCCTAAGCTATTCAGCACAAAAGAGGTTTCTAATGGCAGTCTACTGAGTTTTCAGAGATTTAATACTTAAACATCATGCCCATTTCAAGATATTGGGAAGAAATGCTTATGATGCTATCATCCATAAATGTAGGGCACAGATGTTAAGGTTTGTTTGTTTGTTTGTTTTTTTATACATCTTCATTGGAGTATAATTGCTTTACAATATTCTGTTAGTTTCTCCTGTACAACAAAGTGAATCAGCCATATGTATACACATGTCCCCATATCCCCTCCCTCTTGCGTCTCCCTCCCACCCTCCCTATCCCACCCCTCTAGGTGGTCACAAAGCACCGAGCTGATCTCCCTGTGCTATGCAGCCGATTCCCGCTAGCTATCTATTTTACATTTGGTGTGTATATATGTCCACGCTACTCTCACTACGTCCCAGCCTCCCCTTCCCCCCTCCCCGTCCTCAGGTCCGTTCTCTATGTCTGCGTCTTTATTCCTGCCCTGCCCCTAGGTTCATCAGTACCATTTTTTTAGATTCCATATATATGTGTTAGCATACGGTATTTGTTTTTCTCTTTCTGACTTACTTCACTCCGTATGACAGACTCTAGGTCCATCCGTTTGTTTGTTTCAGATAACAGTCAATAAAAACTACTGTTTATTAAACGTCTACTATGTGTTTGAAAATTTCTAGGTTCTATTTTTCATTCACTGTTCTCTATATAAACAAATAGTGTGTTTAAATGCACAGACTTAGGACAGCATTGACTATTTAAAAGAAAGGAGACTGGCTCAAACACACTATGGACAAACACAACACAAAATTACAAAAATACAAACCCTAATACAAACAAATATGACACATTATGTTTATCTGGGGTAATACATGCATATAGATATACCTCAGGCTACTTTCTAAGCACCTCAAGCTTCACTCTCCAAAAGTGAACAGATTCTAAATCCTAAATATTATATTCTAAATAAAGCCATATATGTATGAAACATACTAAGAAAGAACCGTACCTTGTCTTGGTTATCTTTATTCTTGTAACACAGATTTCCAATCAGACGAATGAGGTGAGACTTGAAGCCCTCAGCCATATTTGAGATGTCACCCTCTGCTTTTATGCAAGCACAGGTGCTGAAGATGTTCACGGTGTCACGGCCAGCTACACGAATCACTCGCAAAAGTTCTATGACAAAAACAATAAACTTCATTTTCCATAGAAAAATTTTTGGTTTTATGTTTTGTACTAGATTCCTATAAATAAATCTAATTTATTTTAACGGATTAAAATAAAATACAGGTAGAGTACCGAAAGCTTTCTTTAAAATAACAATTAGAAGGCTCTTCTGCTTTTGCTTTAGAATTTTTCATGACTCTAGTTTTGCAGATAAGCCAAAATGATTACCCCCGCCTGGACTTTCTATTTATTCACAAAGAAAAGTTAGCTAAAAATTTTCTACCATCTTTCCTAGTAAAAGGTTTCCAATTCCAACTTCTTTATGAAGGAACTCATGCGACAACTACAGTCAGCTAAGTCTAACGTGCAACATCTATCTGTAATGAGCCATATGACAAAAACCAAGAAGCATGTTGATTTTTTTCTCATTGTCCAGATAATCAGAAGGCAGCATGTGTTCCCCATTAATCTATTTTGGCTACCCTCAGAAGAAATAACTTAACATTGTTACACTCTATGAAATGCTTATAGGCAGCCTATGAAAGTAGACAATCTTCCAGAAGCTTTATTAAATGTTTTCACATTATCTCATTTAACACTCTCAATAAAGTTACTAAAGGCAGGTCACTTTCCCAATTTTATAATGAAGAAATCGGGCTCAGAGAAGTTAGTAATTGGGCAGAGTTGGGCTGACAACCCATGTTTGCCCTTGCTCCAAACACATGCTTTTCCCACAATGATTCAGTTTCTCAGGTTTGCGATGTCTTATTTTAATTATCACTGGAAGCACCGCATTCAAAATAAAACACTGATATGCGATTCTAAATATCTCTTAAAGCTCACTGCTAACTCATCTACCCATCTAGACACCAATTCATCTTTCTTAGCAAGTGGATCTCCAGAATAAGTATAATCCTTTTTTTTAAAGAAAAAAATAGCAAACACTGAAGAGCAACCATAAGCATGGCTAAGCACAAGGAACAGGTTGTAGATGAATTATTTTGCAAACAGCTTTTTAGCAAAGATGGGAATATTTCAAACAATGGCTTCTTGTTTAAAACAGTTTTCTTACAAGAACAGAATACATAATTATCAGTACTACGGGTAAAGCAATATTATTCATGTTCCATTAAGTGTAACTGGAAAAATTTACTAACAAATCTGGTAAAACTACAGGAGCATGAAAATCGCCAACACTGTCGAAACCCCATCACTGTCATAACCCCCCCATCACTGTCATAACTGCCCCCTCCATCATCACCATCACAACCACTACGGATGGAACACCCACTATGGGCACCCTGTGTAACAGGATTAATATCCTCATCGACTGATTAGGCATCACAAACAGCAGGTAACTGGCAAAAGCCTGAGCTGTTAACAGAACACTGTGATTCAAGAAAAAATATTCCCCAAAAATCTCAAAAATATACTAATACACTGAAAATGAAGGATCTGTGTTTGAACTTATACTACAGTATGACAACTCAAAGATTTTTTAGTTAAAAATAATATGGGGACTTCCACGGTGGTCCAGCGGTTAAGACTCCACGCTCCCAATGCAGGGGGCCCAGGTTCAATCCCTGGTCAAGGAACTAGATCCCGCATGCATGCCACAATTAAATATCCCTCATGCTGCAACTAAAGACCCGGCGCAGCCAAATAAATAAATAATACATAAATAAATAAATAAATAAAATAATATGTGCAATGTTTCACTCACCAATCACTCTTTCCAGCAAGCCAGGAAAAACCTGTAGATAGCCGAGCAGGTCAGTATTAGCAGTCATTTCACAAAGGACATCAAGAAGCCTAATTGTAGCCAGTGCCTCCTAAAAGGAAAAGAAAACATGACTTTTAAGGCAAGCTAAATGATTTGACTATTATTAAATAACTGTAGGAGAATGAAATATTACAAAAATATTCAAGAGACAGTGCTTGTAACATCTAAACAGAGAACCAGAACTATTAAGAACAAAACAGAAGTATTAAACATGTACAGGAATAATCATTTTCACCAACAGCAGACATCTGCTATCAAGAAAGCAAGATTATGAGTCATTATGTGTCTTCTTGGAGCAAAGAGTAAGAAAAGCTCTTATTCAAGCAAAAATACCTTCCAACAGTGGAATAAATGTTCAAAATTACTAGCTATGTACATAACATTTATGCAAATACTTTCTTTTTAAAGCGTTCCCAGCAAGCAAGTTCTACTTTAAAGATACAAATATCCCATGAAATACATTAATTTCTTGTCCACAGGAATCCTGTAAAATGCTGTGGTTGAAAGAACTTCAGCTGCAATAACTTGGATTATTTCTGGGTGAATGTAAACCTATATGCAATATCTTGGTAGCTTAGAAAAGATACTTGAAAATGTTAGTACACATAACTACTAAATAACTCATTATCAAACAGAGTACATGATCGGGCTTCCCTGGTGGCGCGGTGGTTGCGCGTCCGCCTGCCGATGCGGGGGAACCGGGTTCGCGCCCCGGTCCGGGAAGATCCCACGTGCCGCGGAGCGGCTGGGCCCGTGAGCCATGGCCGCTGGGCCTGCGCGTCCGGAGCCTGTGCCCCGCAACGGGAGAGGCCGCAGCAGAGGGAGGCCCGCATACCACACACACACAAAAAAAACAGAGTACACGATCAAGAAACTACCAGCTACCAACTGCATGGCATTAGGGAGTCTAAATATAATTTTAAAATGTAATTTTTGCACAGATTTTTTTACTTCATTTTTACAGTGCACATTATTTGACAAAATGTGGTAAATAATATAAATTTAACCGTTTATTATCTCACATAATGTTCTTCAAAAGAAAAACAAGTTATTCCCTTTTTAAAATTCTAAATGTGTATTTATTATTCTCCAATTAGGAGACAGTATTTTTTTTTAACATCTTTATTGGAGTATAATTGCTTTACAACAGTGTGTTAGTTTCTGCTTTACATCAAAGTGAAATAGTTATACATATACATATGTTCCCGTATCTCTTCCC
>NC_041219.1:48537427-48569819 GCF_002837175.3 Physeter macrocephalus | reverse complement strand
CTTTTTATGGCTGAGTAATATTCCATTGTATATATGTGCCACATCTTCTTTATCCATTCATCTGTTGATGGACACTTAGGTTGCTTCCATGTCCTGGCTATTGTAAATAGAGCTGCAATGAACATTTTGGTACATGACTCTTTTTGAATTATGGTTTTCTCAGGGTATATGCCCAGTAGTGGGATTGCTGGGTCATGTGGTAGTTCTTTTTGTAGTTTTTTAAGGAACCTCCATACTGTTCTAGGAGACAGTATTTTTTTTAAAGATTTCTTTGATGTGGACCACTTTTAAAGTCTTTATTGAATTTGTTACAACATGCTCTATGTTTTGGTTTTTTGGCCACGACGCATGTGGGATCTTAGCTCCCCGACCAGGGATCGAATCCACACCTCCTGCAATGGAACGCAAAGTCTTAACCACTGGACCGCCAGGTAAGTCCCCAAGAGATAATATTTTAATATAGTATTCTGAAATCTCAAATAGCAAGAAACACATTTTTTTGCGTCTTTAATTTTGTTTTAATAGCTTTCGCTTGCTAGTTTAAAAGTTAGGAGAAAATATCTAGATTAGAAGTCTGTTTAGAAGACTGGAGCAAATCCATTAACTTATTTAGCACAGCGTCTGCATCCTCTTTTATTAAATGAGTAGTTGCCCAGATGGTCATCTTTGAATACCACTTCTCCTTCAAGAAATGGCTGACTGGCTATTGGTCTGGGGCAGAGCACATACGAGATGACCCTGGACACCTTGTCATACCAGAGAGCAAGGCAGCTATCAGAGTCTCCTCGGATCGTGTCAGAAGGAATCAGAAGCAACTTGAAGAGGCTCCCCTGGCCAGCAATGGCACGTGAAACCATTAGGAAGAATTACTGCTAAAATGGACTGGAAACAAATCCAGTGGTTTACAAGCCATGACTTCATAATAATGATTAAAGTAAAACTAAACAACTCACTCAGCAACTTTGTATGATGCCATAAACCCAGCTCAATACTTTGAAGACTGGTAATCAAAGGGGGGGAGGGGATCAACCATTTATTCTGTTTTTCTTAATCAAAGTGAACCTTGCATAACCTAATAGTTTATTAGAAGTTTCTCTTTATAAAATATTCCAGCTAAAAAATGAAAAATGAATGATAGAGTCCAAATACCACCATTTCACAACCTGCAAAGAATTAATGGATCTAGGCAATAGTCATTAACAACTGCTAACATTACAAAAAGAGACAACCAGACATTATATGACTCTTGATGAAAGTATTTATCACCAACAATGAAATATACTAGAAAGAGAAAAAAAGAAAAAAAAAAAAAAAAAAAAGACCTAACCCAAATCTGAATAAGTCTCTGGAAGGAATTATCATTCACAGGAAATGCAAGGAAAAGAGGGGGTATGTTAAACCCCACCATGGAGATATCCTCATCGAAAAGGAAACTGTAGGAAACTGTACAGGTGAAACAACCCAGTTCAACAGAAAATGAGCAAAGGTGGAAAAAAAAGAGAGGAGGAGGAAGAGGAAAGGGGAACCTAGTTAAAGGAGATTTAAGATACAGCAGCCAATTGCAACGTATGCCCTTATATCCTGATTCAAAGAAATAAACTTGAAAAAGAATATTAGACAATGGGGAACATTTGAATACTGTTCATTTGATATTAAAATTTTATTAAGTTTTCAGATGTGCTAACTGTATTTTACTTATGTATGAAGACTCCTTATCTTTTAGAGACACATGTAAACTACTAACTGATGAACTACGTGGGAGCCCTCTTTGAGTCGGGGGCAACTCGCGTAAGAATGGGTGGGGCTGTTGACGAAACAAGAATGGGGATGAACTGACAAGCGTTGAAGCTGTGGGCGATGGGGTTTCAAGACACTTTTTCTCTTAGTCTATGTTTGAAATTTTTCTTGATAAAAAGACAAAAATAAAATGAGGGGGTTGGAAGAGATGATCTGAAGTTTCCTTCCAGCTCCTAAATTCTATGATATTACCTGAAATAAACCCAAAAGAAAATTAATCTATCCTCACCTAACACATCTCCAGTTTTAATCATTAGAATCCTTTTATTAATCAAGTGTTTCTAATGAGCATTTGGAAACTAATAATGAAATAACAGCCAGAAGAAATTATTCTTTTAAAAAAATAAGAGGAATAAGTGAGATACCCTTCCATTATTTGTAAGTATTATAAAACTATATTCATTAAGTCAGGCACAAATGGCGGAAAAAAGATGTAGGCAAGTCAAAGGAACAGATTTTGAAGTTGTTAAAAGAGAAAAACAGAGACCAGTCTACCATCTAGATCACCTGCCTGGGCTCACTTTACCATTCAGTGTCTCTGAGCTATTTTACATTGTCAGATGCATAAAACTGACAATAATGCCAATGATTCTTGTCTACAGAAATGGAGATTACTTCTGTCTGGCTAGAATGCAATTAATTATTGCCTTGTGCATAGACTAGTTTCTGCATCTCTCTGTAAGTTCATTTCAGCATTCCTTTATCGCATATAAACATATGAATTCATTTGAATTCTTTAACAGTTGTTAGTATCTTACTAATTTCCACCATAAAAGGTCAGAAATCCAGAAATGGATCCAAAATTATATTAAAAATTTAACACATGATTTGGGTAGCACTAAAATTAGTAGAAAGGATGAGATTATTCACTAAATGGTATTGATAAAATAATTAACAGATAACTTTTAGGGAACAGTAGCTATGTACCAGTCAGTATACTAAGTGCTTATATTAAAACACAATTCATTTTACAGGCAAAAGAAACTGGAGCACAAAGAGGGTAAGTAACTTCCAAGATCACACACCAATAATAAGAAATCCAGGTTCAAACCTAAGCAGTCTTCTACCAAAGATTATATAGTCTTGCAGTGTTAAAAGACACAAGCAATTCATTTGGATCTATACTACACTTCTTACTCAAAAATAAAATCTAGGTTAATTAAAAACTCAGACAAAGTACTGAAAGAACTAGAATATATAGGTGTATATTTCCACAATCTAAGTGGAGATGATTTTACTAAATCTGTTAAAAAAAAAAAATTCAGAAGTCATAAGGATAAAATTGATAAGCCTAACTAGATTAAAAACAAAACAAATTCCTAAAAGGCTAAGACTACCATAAATAAATTCAAACAAAAAATTAACTGGGGGCAAAAAGATGTTTCTTACATGTGTGACAAAAGATTAGCTTTCTGAAAATGCTCATTAATAAACGTATTTTAAAAGGTAACCTAGGGCTTCCTTGGTGGCGCAGTGGTTGAGAGTCCGCCTGCCGATACAGGGGACGCGGGTTCGTGCCCCGGTCCGGGAAGATCCCACATGCCGCGGAGCGGCTGGGCCCGTGAGCCATGGCCGCTGAGCCTGCGCGTCCGGAGCCTGTGCTCCACAACGGGAGAGGCCACAACAGTGAGAGGCCCGCGTACCACTTAAAAAAAAAAAAAAAAAAAAAAAAAAGTAACCTAACATGAAAAACAAACTAACATACCGATCACTGAAAAACAAGAGAGAAATGATAATTAGATTAGTGAAGGGGTGCAGACCCCCACACTCTTGTACTCTTAGGTGTGTCATTTAGAAATTTCTCTTACAAATTTTAAATAAACATATTCTCTCTACTCAGCAATTCAACTTCCAGGAATTTATAATCCCAGACCTACTTGTCCAAAATTGCAAAGATATTTTTACAAGGATGTCCACTGTAGTATTATTTGTGAAGGTTTTTAAAAAAACAAATCTGTAAGCAACTCATATGTACATCTATGGAGAACAAAAGAAAAAACTTGTGATGCATCTATAAAGTGAAATACTATTCAACTATTAAAAAGGGTGAGATGAATATGCACACGTGTTAGAGTGTACGAAATATCAGGGTAAGCGAAAAGGAAGTTGCAGGATAGAATATATAGTATATTGTGTCTCAAAAAAGCAACAAAATGTATAGGTGTGTATATACAAAAAACCTTCAGAAGGAAAAAAGTATACGCTGATATATCTGTAGAAAATAGACGGGGGATGGGTGAAAAAGAGGAGTTCTTAACCTTCTGTTTCACAGCATTTGGCTTGAATTATTTTTTCTTACAACAAAGAAAATATTTCATAAGAAAGACAAGTTTCACTACAGCGAGTGACAAGACTGAGACTCAAGATAAAGCTAAACTGACTCTTCAATCTTAAAAAATAAGCATACTACAACTGACAAAAACACACCAAAAACTGGAAACAAGTAGTACACCAAAATTTACCAAAGGACAGAAACAGGTATGTTAATATGAGAACCTAAGACTATTTGTATAAAGGAACACACGAATAAAACCTCAGAATTTTAAAGCCAAACAATTAAATAAATTTAAAAACTGATGCTATTAAAAACATCTATTTTCATTCTGATTTCTAGGTCATAGCATCAGGAGAACTTTATTGGACGTCTTGTCCTAAAAATATCACAAATGGGTAAATGCAGTGGTTTGCTGGTAAACTGGCAGTGGATTCAGCAGTGAATGGTATAAACACTTCCACCGTGGCTGACTTCAAACTACCAAGCTCACAAATTTCTGCATATTTAATAACTGACTCTCAGAGGTTGGTACAGGCCAGCTCCGATACACTACCAGGTTTATGGTATATTTAATATTGAGGTACAGGTCCTTCTTAAATACTACTATGGCTTTTTTTTAAACTTCAACCTTAAAGGATACCATATATACATTAACAAGTATAAGTCATAAGTATATAGATCAATGAATTTTCAAAAAAGTGAACTATTTGGGCTTTTCAAAAAAAACACTATCTACAATTTTCTATCTATTAATACATAATAATTCCTCCCACCTTTAAAGAAAAAAGTGTGAAAAATACAACTTTTCCAAAACATAAAAAGTTACATCAGGTAACTTCTTAGTACAATATTGAAATCATCTATACTTTAAATATAAGTGCCTTGAAAAAGTTCAAAGCTGTGATTTAACAAGTACTAAGTGTACTTCATTTTCTGTCTCCTGGAAAATTCCTTTTTGAAACTTCCTTGAAGCACAGCTCGCTGCTCCTCCTGCTGGAAACAGAGGCAACTCTATCTCCAGAAAGGGAAGCAGTCTACGAGTAAAGCTTTCTGCTACCACAGAAAGGAGAATTAAAATACTGACCTTACCGCGAGACCTGACATGGCCTCTCTGATCCAGCACAGAAAATCAACAGCAAAAAGCAACCTTGAAGAAAGTATTTTCACAAAGAAGGAAATACACTTACATGGCAGAACAAGCATAATCACGGCCTACATTTACTGTGGGAGTTAACAGGTCCGCAGTGTCACACTCAGCCCTCCAGGAAATGCTGTGGGTCAGGGTCCACCTTCCCTACCTTCCCATCTGGAGACAGCAAGTGGACGGGCCTGTCAAAGGGCAGCCTGCTCACCTATGCCCGCCTCTGTGCCCAAGTGATTACCTCTCTACTCACCATTCCTATCAGCATGGAAATAACCTCTGTGATGTTTTTGAACATGCTGAAATCGACACTTGAGGTATAATTCATATGCAATAAAATATGTCCATCTGAAGAGTAGGGTTGTGTCACTGTACACAGCTACGTATAACACTTCTATTACCCCAAACGTTCCTTCATGTCCCTTGACAATCAATCCCACCCCTCCACTTCCAGCCCGGGTGACAGCTGATCTGCTTTGTTATAATTGATAAGTTTTGCCCACTGTAGAATTTCACAGAGATGGACGCATGCAGTGTATTCTCTAGTCTATTTCCACTCTATGTTTGAGATTCATCTCTGTTGTTATACCAGAAGTGCATTTCTTTTTACTGCTGAGCAGTATTCCAGAGAAAGAACAATGCTAACTTTAAGACAGAAGGGAAGGAAGGGGCAGACAAAAATAAAGAGAATTCCTGAAGTAAAGAGGAGGGAAACAGAATTACTGTAAGCTAGTGTCCATCTCCTTAGTAAAGAAAAGACCTAAATGATCTAGGGTAGGCTCGAGAATTTTAAAATGTATGAAGACATAACTAAAAAGACACAGACTACAGCACTAATTATAATAAACAGAAATAAGAACTCAAGTGTCCAACTACAGACAAATAATTATGGTAAATTCTTTACACAGAATGCTACACCGGCATTTTAAAAAGACATTCACTATGTATTGCTTGTTTGTGCACTCAGCAAATATTCACTAAAGTGCCTACTATGTACATAGTTCTATGAACATAACAGTCAAAACTTCTGCCCTCACGCAACTTACATACATGCAGGAGAAGAAGAAACAGGAACCTACAAACAGGTGGTACAGAATGATTTCATTTTTTAATTTATTTATTTTATTTATTTATTTTTGGCTGCACTGGGTCCTCGTGGCTGCATGCGGGCTTTCTCTAGGTGCGGCGAGCGGGGGCTACCCTTTGTTGTGGTGCGCGGGCTTCTTATTGCGGTGGCTTCTCTTGTTGAGCACGGGCTCTAGGTGCGCGGGCTGAACCTAAGACTATTTGTATAAAGGAACACACGAATAAAACCTCAGAATTTTAAAGCCAAACAATTAAATAAATTTAAAAACTGATGCTATTAAAAACATCTATTTTCATTCTGATTTCTAGGTCATAGCATCAGGAGAACTTTATTGGACGTCTTGTCCTAAAAATATCACAAATGGGTAAATGCAGTGGTTTGCTGGTAAACTGGCAGTGGATTCAGCAGTGAATGGTATAAACACTTCCACCGTGGCTGACTTCAAACTACCAAGCTCACAAATTTCTGCATATTTAATAACTGACTCTCAGAGGTTGGTACAGGCCAGCTCCGATACACTACCAGGTTTATGGTATATTTAATATTGAGGTACAGGTCCTTCTTAAATACTACTATGGCTTTTTTTTAAACTTCAACCTTAAAGGATACCATATATACATTAACAAGTATAAGTCATAAGTATATAGATCAATGAATTTTCAAAAAAGTGAACTATTTGGGCTTTTCAAAAAAAACACTATCTACAATTTTCTATCTATTAATACATAATAATTCCTCCCACCTTTAAAGAAAAAAGTGTGAAAAATACAACTTTTCCAAAACATAAAAAGTTACATCAGGTAACTTCTTAGTACAATATTGAAATCATCTATACTTTAAATATAAGTGCCTTGAAAAAGTTCAAAGCTGTGATTTAACAAGTACTAAGTGTACTTCATTTTCTGTCTCCTGGAAAATTCCTTTTTGAAACTTCCTTGAAGCACAGCTCGCTGCTCCTCCTGCTGGAAACAGAGGCAACTCTATCTCCAGAAAGGGAAGCAGTCTACGAGTAAAGCTTTCTGCTACCACAGAAAGGAGAATTAAAATACTGACCTTACCGCGAGACCTGACATGGCCTCTCTGATCCAGCACAGAAAATCAACAGCAAAAAGCAACCTTGAAGAAAGTATTTTCACAAAGAAGGAAATACACTTACATGGCAGAACAAGCATAATCACGGCCTACATTTACTGTGGGAGTTAACAGGTCCGCAGTGTCACACTCAGCCCTCCAGGAAATGCTGTGGGTCAGGGTCCACCTTCCCTACCTTCCCATCTGGAGACAGCAAGTGGACGGGCCTGTCAAAGGGCAGCCTGCTCACCTATGCCCGCCTCTGTGCCCAAGTGATTACCTCTCTACTCACCATTCCTATCAGCATGGAAATAACCTCTGTGATGTTTTTGAACATGCTGAAATCGACACTTGAGGTATAATTCATATGCAATAAAATATGTCCATCTGAAGAGTAGGGTTGTGTCACTGTACACAGCTACGTATAACACTTCTATTACCCCAAACGTTCCTTCATGTCCCTTGACAATCAATCCCACCCCTCCACTTCCAGCCCGGGTGACAGCTGATCTGCTTTGTTATAATTGATAAGTTTTGCCCACTGTAGAATTTCACAGAGATGGACGCATGCAGTGTATTCTCTAGTCTATTTCCACTCTATGTTTGAGATTCATCTCTGTTGTTATACCAGAAGTGCATTTCTTTTTACTGCTGAGCAGTATTCCAGAGAAAGAACAATGCTAACTTTAAGACAGAAGGGAAGGAAGGGGCAGACAAAAATAAAGAGAATTCCTGAAGTAAAGAGGAGGGAAACAGAATTACTGTAAGCTAGTGTCCATCTCCTTAGTAAAGAAAAGACCTAAATGATCTAGGGTAGGCTCGAGAATTTTAAAATGTATGAAGACATAACTAAAAAGACACAGACTACAGCACTAATTATAATAAACAGAAATAAGAACTCAAGTGTCCAACTACAGACAAATAATTATGGTAAATTCTTTACACAGAATGCTACACCGGCATTTTAAAAAGACATTCACTATGTATTGCTTGTTTGTGCACTCAGCAAATATTCACTAAAGTGCCTACTATGTACATAGTTCTATGAACATAACAGTCAAAACTTCTGCCCTCACGCAACTTACATACATGCAGGAGAAGAAGAAACAGGAACCTACAAACAGGTGGTACAGAATGATTTCATTTTTTAATTTATTTATTTTATTTATTTATTTTTGGCTGCACTGGGTCCTCGTGGCTGCATGCGGGCTTTCTCTAGGTGCGGCGAGCGGGGGCTACCCTTTGTTGTGGTGCGCGGGCTTCTCATTGCGGTGGCTTCTCTTGTTGAGCACGGGCTCTAGGTGCGCGGGCTTCAGTAGTTGTGGCACATGGGCTCAGTTGCTCCGTGGCACGTGGGATCTTCCCGGACCAGGGATCGAACCTGTGTCCCCTGCACTGGCAGGCGGATTCTTAACTACTGCGCCACCAGGGAAGCCCAGAATGATTTCATTTTTAATATATATATATGTTTTGTGTATGTGTGTATGTATGCATGCATGTATTTGATGTTATTTGCCTAGAAAAATATATTAACTATTATTTTGTTAAGTCATTAACTCTGGATGGTAAGAATAAGGGCACTGTTCTCCCTTTTCTGTATTTTCGTAACTGTTCTAAAATAAGGATACTGCCTTAGTCAGGCTCCTATGACAAAATACAATAGACAGGGTGGCTTATAAACAACAAACATTTATTTCTCACAGTTCTGGAGGCTGGAAGCCCAAGATCAGGGTGCCAGCGTGGTTGGGTTTTGGGGAGGGGCCTCTTCTAGGCTTCAGATGGCCCACTTCTCGCTGTGCCCTTACATGGTGGAAGGCGTAAGGAATTTTTCTGGGGTGTCTTTTATAAGAGCACTAATTACATTCATGAGGGCCCTCATGACCTAATCACATCCCAAAGGCCCCTACATAGGAATTTTAGAGAGGGAGTGCACCCACCAACATTCAGCAGACACGTTACTTATATAATTGTATGTATGTATGTATGTATGCATGTATTTATGGCCGCGTCGGGTCTTTGTTGCTGCGCGCGGGCTTTCTCTAATTGCGTTAAGCGGGGGCTACTCTTCGCTGCGGCGCGTGGGCTTCTTATTGCGGTGGCTTCTCTTGTTGCGGAGCACAGGCTCTAGGCACACGGGCTTCAGTAGTTATGGCACGTGGGCTTCAGGAGTTGTGGCTCGCGGGCTCTAGAGCGCAGGCTCAGCAGTTGTGGTGCACGGGTTTAGTTGCTCCGCGGCATGTGGGATCTTCCCGGACCAGGGCTCAAACCCGTGTCGCCTGCACTGGCAGGCGGATTCTTAACCACTGTGCCACCAGCAAAGTCCCTAAGATAGTTTTTGAAGCTTTTGTCCTTAGAGGACCTAGCTGAGTTAGAAAATCTGTCTGTTCTCTTACCTCGTCATCAGTATGCTGCTCAGAGGTCAATTTCAGCACACTCTTGCACTGATCCACAAAAGTGTTCGCAATCAACTCGGCATGGCTCAAAAACACAGGGATCTCATCCTTGCTCAGTGGCTCATCACCCATTATTTTGGCTATCATAAGGTCTAACAACGTAACCCTATAAAACATAAAAGATTTTTACATGAATATGTAATACTGAAATTGTATAATGCTAAAAACATTTATAGAGGCCATTTTAAGAGAATATTTTTAAATTCCTTACTTGTTTATAATGTCTAGCTAGGGAAAACATATTTTTTGTGAATACAATTAATCTTCATCAACTGCCTGTTTTTTAAAATCTTGATTTCTTTGATGTGACTTGGTTACAGAAACAAGCACCTTTTTAT
Source organism: Physeter macrocephalus (assembly GCF_002837175.3). NCBI lineage: Eukaryota > Metazoa > Chordata > Mammalia > Artiodactyla > Physeteridae > Physeter > Physeter macrocephalus. The sequence goes on along the minus strand of NC_041219.1, from coordinate 48,559,657 downwards.
ATCCATTACTTTCAGCACTGGAATAATTCCACATTTCAGAAATGTTGTCAAATTAAGTTTTATAGTATTTACATCTACTATAACAATAGCAAAGTTAAGTGGGCTAACATTTATTCACTATTTACTACAGAGCTAAACATTTTGCATACATTTCCTCATTCAATCTACACAAAACCTTCATGAGGCAGATACCGTCAACAGCCCCAAGAGCAAAGGGGGAAATAAGGCCTAGTGAGGCTAATCAATTTACTTGTCAGTGTCACACATACTGAGCTGCCGCGGCAGGGTTCAAACACAGGATTCAATCTCTGCCTCCTGGGCCACATGCTTTACCCACTCATTCTACTATCTTCCTTGTGAAGTTTGGGTTTTTCGTTTGTTTCATTATTTTACTTTACAAAAAACACAAATCTGAAGACCAAACCTATGCCATTTTTACTTCAATATTTAAATTATCACTTAAATATTTCTATTCAACAATCTCTTTCCTTCTCCCAGGAAAAACAAATCATACACAGAACAATCTACCCAGCATAAATCAAGCAGGATGTTTCTCCAAATCACATTCTGATTGGGATTTTTTTCTGATATGCATAATTCTCATGTATTTCTATATCAGAAGCGATACAAATATCTAAAATGCTTAGCAAATGGGGGAAAATATACTTGTATTAGGCAGGGAGCATGTCTCACTAAGAGAAAAATAAGAATTGGTTACTGCTTCAAGTAGAAAATAAAACGTGCTGAACTCTTCCTGTATTTTAGCCAAAGGCCGGCAAAGATCATCAGCCTGTTAATATCACCCACAGACCTTAGCCATTTTCAAAACTCCTAAAACTTCAGATTTCTTATAGAAATTATTAATCCAAAACAAAACAAATAATCCCCTCGACTGAGCACAAAAGAACAACAAGTAGTTGAGTATCGGGGTAGGTTTGTTTTCTCGAATTCACATATGATCTCTGAAGATGAACGGGGTGCTCTGGCCCAGAGCCAGGCCTTCCACCTTCCCTGAGCAGGACGATCCTCCGGGAATGCTAAGGAAGAGGCCACCTAGCACGTATGATTCAAAAGGAACCCAGATGTCTGCTCTAAAAATATTCTTTGTAATCTGGCAGTTATTTCGAGGTCTAAGAAGTCGTGATGCCTGGCTTTAGGGAGTTCAGCACCCAGTGGACTACCACCCAAAACAGGGTGAAGAGGAATGAGGAACAAGACAGGTCATACCTGGGGGAAAGGACCAAACACCAGGCAGTCTTGAATGAGGAAGGAGCAGATGCTGAAGGAGTCGGGTGGGGTCAGGACAAAAGGTGGGCCACGGGGTGGTGGTAATCCAGGCTGTCCAGCAGCCACAGGAAGGCCCTGGGGTCCAAGGAGACCGACCGACAGGGGGAGACACGGGAGGTGGCCCCAAGAGGTAAGGTAAATGCAGATTTCCTGCCTGATTTACACAGTCACCCAGGGGCAGTGCTTCCCTCAGACTTCTCCCTGGCTCAGGAGATGCACCTCTACACTCTGTTAGGTGATTACAAGATGGGAGATCTAAGGAGATGGGGAATGAGTATTTGGAAGGAAAAAAGGGGGAAAAAAAATCAGAAATGAATCTTTAAAATATAAAAATACAAACCAAGCTTGAATATTACCCGAGAATAAATTATACTTCATTAAACGATCGTACTTATATTAAGTCATCTGCCAGTAAAAACTTTTAAAGGCTCCCACTGTTAAGGAGTGGGTCCAAAAACTTTAGTCTGATATATGGGGCTCTCCCACCCAGAATCCCCACGTAACTCTCCAACCCCCTCTACTTCTAGCCACCATCAAAAACTATCCTTCTCGGGAATTCCCTGGAAGTCCAGTGGTTAGGACTCCGCGCTTTCACTGCCGAGGGCCCGGGTTCAATCCCTCGTTGGGGAACTAAGGTCCCACAAGGCACATGGCGTGGCCAAGAAAAAGAAAAACAAAACAAAAAATGCTTCTCATAAAATAAAGGAATCACACATAGGACATATAATTCAAGTAGTAAATTTTCTTTCAGAAGCATTTATTTTGATTGTGCATTTCATTTGCCATCCCCACTTCTATGCCAGAAAACATATGTGTACTGAAAAGTACTGCAGTCAGGGAAAATGAAACATAATGTGGAATGTCTTACTTCTTCCAGTCTCGGGGGAACCACACTAAATACTTCCTTGAAAACATAACAGAACACAAGTGGTCTAACAAATCCATTCACTCAGGAGTGAACGATGCAAAAGTAGAAAGACCCAGTCAGGGACTTCCCTGGTGGTCCAGTGGTAAAGAATCCACCTTCCAATGCAGGGGACGTGGGTTTGATCCCCAGTCAGGGAACTAAGATCCCACATGCCGCGGGGCATCTAAGCCCGCGCGCCACAACTACTGAGCCCGAGCCTCAACTAGAGTGCCCACGTGCTGCAACTACTGAGCCCACGTGCTCTGAAGCCCACATGCCACAACAAAAGATCCCATGCCGCAACTAAGACCTGACGCAGCCAAAACTAAATAAATAATTTAACCGGGGGGCAAAAAAAAACCCAGTCAAAGAGGTCAGAGACTAGCTGTCTAAAATTATTACACCTCAGTCTTACTTCCTTTAAACCAGAAATCATCACTTGAGCTGCCTCAGGCTCACCAGACACACCACTCAACTCAGAGTCACTCTATAATTTTCTCTCTCGATCACTGGCTGTCATTAGCATTCTAATTCACTTCTGATTGAACAGTTACATACCCTGTCCTCAAAATGATGATTCCTGTTTCATAAAGAAGTTGACAGCAATGTACACGTGAAGGATTTTAGGAGAAAATTCTACAGCAAGATTCATATTTTAAAGTTATGCTTAAATTGATGCAGTCTACAATTTCAAAAGCCATGTTTGCACCATCTTGAAACAGGTAAGTTTTTTATGAGAGTGAAGGGCAAAGGCGGAGGGGGAAAGAGTGAGAGAGGGAGTTTCATGAGCGTTCTAGGGCAGGAGATAATATCCTACAATTCTGGAAATAAAATATCTGTAATTCAAAGACTGACATCTCCCAACAAATTCTGAATAACTACTCCACCTGTATAATTTGTAGAATGGCATGCCACAAAGGCCAAAACTTTTATTAACCTGGAAAACAGGCTAACCAAGATACAGGCAGACAGCTGTTGCTGAATTAATCTCATTAGTCCCTTCATAAATTACAGATATAAGAAGTTAGTGCGTTACAGGGAAAATGATCAGTGATTTGGCATCAGACAGAAAGAGTTCAAATACCACTTCTGCTACCTTTGTAACCCAGGGCAAATACCTAAATGGCAAGAATAATATCTATTTCACTAGATCTTTTTGAGGATTAAATGACAGTGGCTGTGTGTTGCCTTCATACGTAACAGTGACGCTACCTGGAGGAAAAAGTCAAGATCATCAGAGAAGTAGTAATAACAGCAGAAACATGGAAGCAGAAATGGCCACTCACAGTTACTGAGTGACAATTACACGCCAGCACTGAGAGCTTTATATACATTTCAGTTAGTAAGCACGACAATTTCAGGGGATGCCTACCATGATTATCCTCATTGTACAGATGAAACAGAGTTCCGAAGAGTAACTTACCCAAGTAGTGAGTGGCACATCTAGCCTCTGCTCTTAACTACGACGCTATACTAATTATAAACCTGAAAACTACAACAGTTGGTTTCCAAGAGCAGCTAGTTTAATTCAATATTACTCCAATTCGCTGGGAAGGGGCACAAGAAAATTGTATAAACACAGGCTCTCATTTCTGCTGAATCACGCCATGTGAATTGATTTTGAGCCTGTATCCAAAATATCTTCACCAAGTAATCTGCCCAAATAAACTACCAGGGTGAAGGAGTCAACTAACTGCGACAACTAAAAGAACCAGCACAAGAAAAGAGCTTCCGAACTCACACGGCGCTTCCCCTCCCTACGCGCCCACACTAAGGGCGGGTTGGGACTGTGCACCCTGGGGCCCCAGGGACCACCAGCAGGTGCTTAATGAATACAGTGCTTGTTTTGCTGACTGAGCCTCAAGCGTTTTAAATCTAACAGCCCCAACCCAACCAGATACTCTAATTCAGCAGTTTGGGGCCACAGCCTGGGCTTGCCTCAGGAGCCTCTGGGGTGCGTTCCCAGCTGAGACCCCACAAAGGCCCCCCAGAAATCTCCAGTGCAGTCCCTCATCTGAACCACAGAACACAGAAAATGTCCTGACTCTCTTCTCGGTACTCGCAGGATGGTGCGTAGCACCATTCCAGGTGCAAGGGGAGAAGTTAATTCCTTATACATCCCTGGTGAGAAAAGCGTTATCTTTTCAATCCTATTATTCTGTCAGCGTTCCACTCTGAACAAAGAATTATCTGTCATTGCCCCAAACGAGTCAACAGGGAACCCAGCAGCCTCTACTTTGCCGCAGAACTCTGAGCGCTCCTGCCAAGACCCCATCCCCTCCTCCCACCCCTGAGCAAAGACAAGTAGCAGACTCAGCAGTTCCCACAGTGAGCTCCACCGGAACCGGCCAAGACCCACGAAGCCCGTGGCAGCACACCACCTCCTCTTGGCTGACAGAGCCATCTGCTGTCTACAGTATCAACAGAGACGGCATCCTACAGACAGGCTTCAGTAAGTGTTTGATATTAGTAGAGTTTTCCATTCCAATACTGTTCCAGTACTGATTCTGGTGGGTGTTAAGAATAGAGAACTCACAAGATTCAGTTTTTGTCCTTGAAGAATACATATTCTAGCAGAAAAGCAAATTATCATGATAAATGTGCAGATGACGATGCAAAGAACTTTGCCTGGGAAAGTCAGGAGAGCCAACAGAAAGCAGGCAGTATCTGAAAAGGGCCAACAGAGCATGAGTGTGTATTCACCAGCAGGAGAGGGGCTAGTCAGGACATTTCGGGCAGAGAAAAGGACACGCACAAAAGCATGAAGCCAAAGGGGAAAGCCTGGAAAACTGAGAGGAGTTCTGTGTGGCTACAGTGTGGTGACTGGGGGAGAGAATGAGAAGGAGCTGGAAATGAAGCTACGTTTAAAAAGGGCCTTGAACACCACACCACGGAATCTAACTGCATCCTGTGACAAGTTATATACGCCACTAAATGGCAGGGCAAGACCCATGCAGGCAGTTCAGTAGATGACAGAGGAGAAGGGAAAAACAAAAATTAGAACAATCGGTATTGTTCACAGCAGTATTATTCACAGTAGCTGAAAGGTGGAAGCAACCCAGTTGTCCATCAATGGACGACTAGATAAGCAAAATGTGACATATGTCAATACATACGGTGGAATATTATTCAGCCTTAGGAAGGAAGGAAATTCTGACACATGCTATAACATGGACTAACCTTGTGAGATAAGCCAGTCATGAAAGGACAAATACTGTATGATTCCACTTATGTGAGGTACAGTTGACCCCTGAACAACATGGATTTGAACTGTGTGGGTCCATGTGTATGTGGAATTTTTTCAATAAACAGGCGCTACAGTACTACACGATCTGCCGTTGGCTGAATCCAAGGGCACAGAGGACCCTCGGATGCGGAGGTCGACTGTAAGTTACACTCGGGTTTCTGACGCTGGCGTTCGGTGCCTCTGAGCCCTGCATGTTCAAGGACCAACTGTACTTAGGGGAGTCAAGTTCATAGAGACAGAAAGTAGAATGGTGGTTGCCAGGGGCTGGGGGAGGGGGAAATGGGGGTAGTTGTTTAATGGGTATAGTTTCCATTTTACAAGATGAAAAAGTTCTGGAGATTGGTTGCACAACAATGTGAATACACTTAAACTACTGAACTGTACGTTTTTAAAAGGGTACGATGGTAAATTCTATATTATGTGTATTTTATCACAGTTTTTAAACAGGCTGTAGCCAAAGTCCAGTCAAAGGTGACATGTAAACCAGAGCTGTGACAAGCGAGTGAATTCACAACATATTAAGGTGATATACTCGGTAAGGCTTACTGACCAGTGGAAAGTGGAGGAGGAGGTGGGGATAACTCTGAGGTTTCCAATCCAGTAGGTGATGTTACATTAATGAATATACTAGATAAAACTTTTCATGAGTAAGAAAAATTCATTCGTCTACACAAGCTTTCATTCAAGAACTTTTTTTAGCGCTTGTTACATGCCACGCACTGGCTAGGAAATGTGGACACCACAGAATAAAAAAGACCAAACCTTGGCCCTCACAGAGCTAACAATCTAACACTAGTGTCATACAATGGCAAACAGGTGTGTGACATGATACAATGCGTAACAGACGATGTGATGAAACAAAAGCACTTCTCCTGTGGAAGAAAAATAGAGGACAGGGAAGAGGTGGCAACTGAGTAAGGAATTTGTATGAAGTAGGAAAGCCATGGCTACAAGTTCTGTATAAATAAAAATGGACAATGTTTAGTCTGTCATCCTCATTTGGTTAGGAAATGGATCAGTTAACAATAGATCATTTGATAGGAATATGGAAAATATAAACTTGAATATTAAACTGTGTATTCTCTTGCATTCGGACGTTCCTTACTGCAAAGCAATTTACTAATTTATAGCACTAGTCTTCATATTACTTATTTTAATTCTTTTTCTGCAAGAGAAGTATGCATATGACAGTGGTGGCAGGGGGTACTGGATTTATAAATATGGCATTTAAACTGACTTTAAAAGCACAAACTTTTCCTTTTTGTTAAAGATATTAAAGAAGAAAAAAACACTACTTAACAAGACTACAAAGGAGTGCATAAAGATTAACTGTTGGAACCCAAATGTACAGAAAGAATTTCAAAACCACAGCAATTATCAAAATTGTGACTACAATCAAAAGATTAACATTTTTTACGGTTTTTGATCATTAGATCTGTGCCTTCTGAGTAAGTTTTATTTTCCTAAGGCAACATTTCCAATCAGGTTAGGAAAAACATACACTCTTGGAATGGACCAAGTACTAGGAATCATTTTATTCAATCCTCTAATTTTACATGTCAAGAAACTGAATCCAAACAAGGTGAAAGACCTGGCTAAGGTCACATAAAGAGTTACTATGACAACAAAGCACAGAGCCAAGGTACTAAGGTCTCCGGGCTCAGAGGGCACTGCTCTTCCCTACACGGCCAGTGAAGGTCACAGAGGGGTACTGATTTTCTTTCAGTCTAAAATATCTACTGGAAAACCATAAACCTAGCAGAATGTATCCCAAATCATGACAGCAGAGATGTGAACAAATGAGCACATTTCACCTATACAGCTGTAATACACAGCTGCATGGTTTACTTTTATAAAATCGAGGGACAAGCATAACATTTTGTTCTTAACATTTTTTAATATGGTTGTACTGAATAATGGCGCCAACCTGGATTCTGCAACCCTACGTAAATCACTGCCTGTTGTGGCTGAGCTGTAATGTTAACCAACCAATTTAAAACCATTACTGACACAGAAACATGTATTTAGAGATTTTGTGCCAACTCAGAAACCACACAGTTTTTCAGCCATGTGTACAGAATACTCTATACGGAATGCTAAATACTCAAAACCACACTGGTTTTGGGGTTACCTTTCTTGATTGCTCATTTTGGCATACATGACTTTAACCAATTCCGGGCTTTTCAGAAAATGGTCTGTAATAATCAAGAACCTAAGAAAAAAGGAGGGAAAGGTTTGGTTACTACAAACATAGTAAAATAGATACGGCCTTATCTACTTTATAGGCATATCTTATACATAAAAGTACTCCTGTTTATTGAATTTTTGATTAGCTGTAATCTTCAAATGTTTTAGAGGTTCACATACTATTTTTCTATTAGCAGCTAAAAGAAAATGAAAACCCTCAAAATATTTTTCTCCGATTTTACTTCTGAAAAATGTACTGAAATGATTCAAATTTATTCAACTGGAGGAAAGGGCCTACTATAGTTTTTATCTAAGTTGAGAAAGGAAAATACTTCACTATAGTTTAAACAATAATATGAAATTTAGCTACAAGTTCAGGTATAATAAAACATATTAAATTGTTTTAGTCAGAAACTTAGTGCTAAAATTAACCAGAGAAATAGACATGTCATACTTTTTATTTAAACATAAGCCAACAACACAGTAATGAATACTGGCTTGATTATCTACTCCTTAAGAGCTCTCAAGTTACCAAGAAAACATCCTCACTGTCAAGCAATGCACTCATCGAAACTCAGAGATCAACTTGGGGAAACCCTTGAGGCAAAGATTACAAGCATATTTCTTCAAAGTACCACTGTGACACCTAAAAAGATTGAATAGTACTATTAATTAATTCTGAATCATATTTACCAGAGGGCATCTGAAGACTTAAGAACTAAAGAATATACTATTCATAACCAAGGTTAGGAATAAGCATGACAGTAAAGCATTTATATTGACAAACACGGTTTATTTAATCACTTCTTAATAAATAACAGAATAAAAGTATGCCTTTTAAGTATGGTAGCCAAATGAAGCATATTAACTACCATGACACAGTGTCACTTCATATAAACACAAAACCTAAATACATATTCTGTTTCTTCCACAACCTTTCAAATAAGTGACCAACACTGATGTAAAATATTTCTAACAATAATGGGTAATATTCAAAATTCTCAATTTTCACATCAATTTAGGGAGGTCATCAAACAGTGACAACAGAAATTCACGCATATCAAGCCAGGTATACAAAATTGTGACCCTAAAGCTCATCCATAATTCACCTATTTGGAGCTCAAAACATTTTCCCACAAGACTATTCATTCAAAAACACAATGTTCCAAATACCGTGTGCGAGGGGCTAGGTCCCAAGCCGTAATTCCAAACTCTAACGGTGGAGAAAGACACACGCATAAAGAGATAATTAGAGAAAAATGTCTCAGGTGCAGCACACAGGCACACATCATGGATTACAGAAACAACAAAGTTTATCTAACTAGGGGGCTGCAGGGAAGAGGGGCGATGGATGGGACAGGAGAATCAGGAGGCCGGTGAACCCCTAGTTGCAGAGGGAAGGGAGAGCATTTAAATTAGAGGTGACACAAAAGGACTTGAAAAGACTGCTTGAAGGAAAGAAGAGCAGTGTACTAAGGGAATTATAAACAATAAAATACTACCAGGGTTTAAAGAGGGACTCAGGACCTAACACTTATGTCCTTGAATGCTACTGTAAACAGTCCTCAGCCTGAAGAACTGTCCAGTTGAAGGGAGCCTCACCAAGCTCTGAGTTTATTAAGACTGAGGTGACAACCAAGCCTTCTTTTGTGATACTGGTCATTAGTGCTCTCTTTCTTTTTTCTTAATCAATTTTTTTAAAGAGTCAACTTTGCCTGTGTTAATCCTTTCTATTGTTTTTCTGTTTTCCATGTTGTTGACTTGCGTCCTTTTATTTTCTTCTTTCTACTGAGGATTTACTGTATTCTTCTCTTTCTATCTTCATAAAGTAGAACATTAAGTCACTGATTTCAGACCTACTTTTCTGACATAAACACTTAAAGCTATAAATTTCCCTCTCAACCCTGCTTTAGCTTTTTATCCCACAAATTTTATGCTTTCATTTATCCTTCAGTTCAAAAGATTTTCTAATTTGCCTTGTGATTTCCTTTTTGACAAATCAATTATTTAGATGTGCTAATTTCCAAAACTTTAGAATTTTTCTAGATCATCTTGCTATGGTTTTCTAGGCTAACTGTGGTCAGGGAACATATTCCGTACGTTTTCAATCCTTTTCATATATTCATTGAGACTTTTTATAGCCCAGACTATGGTCTATCTTAGTGAACATAATGCAGACAGTTGAAAAGAAAGTAAATTTTCCAAGTGTTGAGACAACGTTCTATAAACCAGACTCACGTGAAGGTGGCTACCTATCTCAGTACTACTGAGATCATCTACATCTATACTGATGCTTGTCTACTTCTATCAGTGGCTAAAAAGTGAGTGTTAAAATCTCCAACTATCACTTCCAATTCCAGGCATAACAGATGAACAATTGACCTCCTACCTTAAACAACTACAAAAGCAGACAAAATATATAAAACAGTTTTCAGACAAGAAACAACAAACCCAACTCAATCAGGTTGTGCAAATAAAAGGCACTTTGGAGAATTTCCTCCTAAACAAACAAAATAACCTAAAAAATGCATGGTAAGTGTATTCTGATCAATATTTTTATAAAATCCTTATAGCCTAATTAGCAGACTGAGACACACTCAGTGAAGGAAAGAGTTATTCTACATGCTGGAATGTGTGGTGAAGAAGTGGAACTTGAATTGAAAACGTTTTCCACACATAGGGGTGGTCAAGGGTGCAGGGAATGGGGCAAAGACAAAGGAAAGATGGGTCCGCTACAGTGCTGTCGCTGTGACCACCAGCATTACCTGGAGCTAAGATGAAAGTAGGTCCACACTGGGACCTTTATACCAAGATAAATTCCAAGCAGATGAAACACTTAAACATCAAAACTGAAATGATACAATACTGGAAGAAAACCTAAGTAGAGAAAAGGCCTTTATAGCTATTACCAAAAATCTTAAGACATTAAAAAAGACCGGCAATTTCATCTACTAAAATATCAAAAAACTTTACATGAAGAAAAGTGCCACAAGCGAAGTCAAAAGACAAAAAAGTGAGAAAAAAATCTGGATTTTATTTCATACAAAGGACTAATATCCCTAATTTAAAAAACATTCCTACATATATAGAAAAGACTGCCATCCTAAAAGAAAAATGGGTGAAGAAAATGAGAATGTACATAAAAGAAAATTAGAATCTTCAATATATAAAAAGATGCTCAACCTCGTAACCAGAAAAATACAAAATAAAACTATACAATGATACTATTTTAAACCTTGGCAGAACTGGCAAATCCAAAACTTTGACAGCGCACTCTGTTACAATGATAAAGGAAACCAGGTACTACTCTCAAAATTTGCCAAGGGAAGTATATCCTGGTATAACATCTATGAAGGACAACTTGGAAGCGTCTGTCAAAATTATAAAAGCACATTCTCTAGTAACTGCGAATTGTGAATTTATCCTACAATCATACGTGCCCATATGCAGGATGACATATGTGTCAACAAGGCCACAGGACAGCTCCACTCAGATGCAGAGAAGGCACCTCAAACTTAACGCAGTCACAACAAACTGCTGATGTCCCCTAGCCCCACCCCAAACTGTTGCACCCACCTCACTCACTCAAACAAGCCAAAAACCCAGCTCCCACCCTTGCCTTCCTCTCTCCCACCTCACCCCCCAAATCGAATCCCTAATAAGCCTCATCAGCTCCGCCTGCAGAGCACACGCAGTCTATCCCTCTCTCTTCTTCCCACTAAGACGACCCTCATCTAAGCCACGCTGGCCCCTGACAACTACAACTGCCTCCTAACAGGCAGCCCAGCCTCCATTCCTCCCTCTCCCCTCCCCACAGCTCAGCCTCAGTGCAGCAACCAGAGGGAGCCTTCAAAACACAGACCAGGGGCTTCCCTGGTGGCTCAGTGGTTAAGAATCCGTCTGCCAGCACAGGGGACACGGGTTCGAGCCCTGGTCAGGGAAGATCCCACATGCCGCGGAGCAACTAAGCCCGTGCGCCACAAATACCGAGCCTGCGCTCTAGAGCCCACCCGCCACAACTACTGAAGCCCACGCGCTTACAGCCCGTGCTCCGTAGCAAGAGAAGCCACCGCAACGAGACACCTGCGCACTGCAACGAAGACCCGACGCGGCGAAACATAAATATGTATAACTAACTAACTAACACAGACCAGGTCGTTCCATACACTGCTTAAAACTCCCCGATCGCCTCTCATAGCAAAGAGTAAATCGATCACCTTTTCCTGGTTCACAAAGCCCCACATCACTGGCCTCCAGGTACCCCTTCACCCACTATGCTGTCCAAACCCTGGGCTCCCTAGTCCTGCGACAGAGGCCTCTGCCTTGGGGTCTTTGCACCCTGTGTATTCACTGCTGGGACTGTTCTTCCCAATCTGTCTCCACCTTTACCCACAGATCTTCCAATGATTGGCTACCCAGTTCTCAGTTCAAATGTCACCAACTCAGGAAAGGTTTCCTTGACCTCCAAATTTTTAAAGTAGCACAAAGTTACTCTGTGTCACATCACCTCACCAGAGTACTTAATCAAGATTCAACATGGGGGGGCTTCCCTGGTGGCGCAGTGGTTGAGAGTCCGCCTGCCGATGCAGGGGACGCTGGTTCGTGCCCCGGTCTGGGAGGATCCCACGTGCCGTGGAGTGGCTGGGCCAGTGAGCCATGGCCGCTGAGCTTGTGCGTCCGGAGCCTGTGCTCCGCAACGGGAGAAGCCACAGCAGTGAGAGGCCCGCATACCACCAAAAAAAAAAAAAAAAAAAATGATTCAACAAGGGAATTCCCTGGCGGTCCAGTGGTTAGGACTCCGTGCTTCCAACGCAGGGGTCCCGCATGCCATGGCCAAAAAAAAAAAAAGATCCAACATTGATTCTTGTTTTTTCCACTGTCTGTCTTCTGTACCAATCATGTTTGTATTACTACTAATAAAATACTAGTATACTATACAGCGTTTACTATGAGTCAAGTATCATTCTAAGGGACAGGACAGCTCAGTACACATTCTGTGTATTTTTCTTCCAATTTATCTGACGTTTGTTATACATTTATTTGGGGTTTTTAGGTTCATTATCTGTCTCTCTCACTAAAACGTAACATCTTATTAATTCTGAATCTCCAGTGCCATGAACAGTACCTGGTACACTTCAAGCACTCCATCAATAATTACTGAATTAATTAATTAATGTTTGAAGCAAGCATCTGCATGTTTTCTGAATCTCTTAGAAGGCTGCACAAAGCAGGAATAGTTTCTAATCCACGGGTTTTCCAAGATAAAAGCAAATCAGATCCCTCATGAAAAGGGCAATTAGTCTTTGCAGAGAAACCAGAGCCCCTTCTCTTCGTGACACTGCGGGCAGCGCTCTCAGCAATGTCTCACGGGGGGTCCTCAATAAGACAGAGCAAAGCCACTTGGGCACTAGCCCTCAGTGTAAGCCAGGCCCCAAACCAGGGACGTACAGACAGGCAGCTCCCGGACGTGCAGGACCAACCCAGGAAAAACTCTGAGAACCCAGAGGTGCAGACGGACTATTCATTTTCCAGGTAAATCTCCTGAGCACTCCTTTGCACTGCGGAGTTATCCAGGTAAGTACTGAGTGGCAATGACGTCAAGCTTGTGCTCACCAGGTAACCAGTCAAATGCAAAACCATATGCTTTAAAAGTCACCAGAACTGCATACTGGTTCGTTCGCTTTCACCAGATACAATTATAAAGGTGAAGTCGTCAGAGCAAAGGGCAAGAATGACACCTTAAGGCGCTGCCATTCAGGCTCAGGCAGGTAGACAGCAGGACAGGCAGTGCCGCTGCCCAACAGTCCCTGTGCCAAACCAACCATTCCAGCAAGTTTGTAACCATGTCCACATGCCTTTAAAACAACATATGGACACGAAATTCGAAAGTCGGGAAACTTCTAACCTAAATCACTTCTTTCATTCTAGAAATAAGGAAGAAGAGGCCCACAGAAGTTCAGTGCCTTAGTTACGGTTCCTCATTTACCTAAAAATCAAAACAAGCGCTCAGTTTCCTGACTTCTGTGCCCCCTGGGATGCTCCCCAGGTACTTCTGCTCTGGCAGCCTCTCTGGAAAGAAGTTCAGGCGAACTTAAACCTTGAGCTAGGGTCTGGTTCTTCATGCTGCTTTCAGGTCAAAAGAATGAGGAGTAAAATCCATTTATTCTTTCTTTCATTCAACAAATAGTAAACATCTACTAGTGAGTAAAGAAAGCAGCATTTTTACTTTGGCACGATTTAAAGGATAAGAACTGTCTCTCACAGTTTACAATACAGGCAGAAAAAAAGCGTTCTGTCTGGACATCCATACAGACAATTGGAATTCTTTGCTACACCACCTTATGGCATAACATTGAGTGTATAATCCTGGGGGCAAATAATATTAGATACACAAAGCAATGATGATGGAATGCCAGTGACAGGTAGATTTTTTTTCTTACAACTCAAAAATGGTCATTTAAATGGCTGTCAATTATGCATGAGTTTTTATATGTTAGTTGCTGGGACTGTTTTTCTAAATATAATATACTTTCCATTCCAGGGGCTGCACAAAGTTACAAGCAAATTCTCAACTTTCACTCAGAATTCATTGCGTTGACTTTCTTACCCTATATCTGCTCAAGGGAAGAACCAAAGATAAAGACCTTTACAACAAGAAGAGTCGCAATCACGCTTAATATTTTCTAAGCTATAAACTTTAAATTTGTAATTAAATTCTTTTGCAGAATTACTATTTCTGTAAATGCATAAATTCTGTGGTAATATTTTATGAGGGAGGTGGGGTCCCACTAATCAGAAACATAAAATGCCACAAAGACATTTAGGGCCTGAAAGTAATACTCCAGCTTTATGGAAAATAGAACAAATTATCTTGGGAAAGGATCAAAAATATATTCCATCCAAAGCAGAAGTCAGAATAGAAAGGACATCAGAGAAACACATATTTATTTACAAACAAGAAAGGCTAGAAATGGGATCTTTTCCTAGTTTTTCAACATATGTTAAGCTTTAACTTATTGTTCAATTGTTATAATTCAAACTTTTACTTAAAACCTCTACCAGGAAAGTGATGTCAGGATGTTTAAGCAGCCACATTTCTAACAAGATACTCACGGCCATTCCGATTCAGGCTGCTTCTGGTGAGCTTCTATGACATCAATCGCAATATTGAGGTTTTCTTCCAGCTCCTTCATTCTTTCAGAATTAAGGGATGTGAACAAAATCATTGATGAGTAGGCAACAATTTTTTTGTCTGGATGATTTAAGCAAGACCTTCCAAATAAAGAAATCAGGGTGTTAGCCCAACTTAGCAGCATGATAAAACATGATTATAACTCATAAATAATAATAATCCCATTAACAAGTTCAGTATATACTGATATTTTTAAGGATTTAATGAAGAATTACAACACTTTTAAACAAGTACCTAATTTATGGCAAAAATAGCAAATTGAAAATTAGTCACGACACAGAGTACCCAATACAAAAGCTGCAGTTCACTTATGAGTCAGAGGCAAAGAGCAAATAACATCTGATTAAAGAAAAAGATAAAATGATTACATTTATAAAGCATTAAAATGTTCACTCTTGTTAGAAAGAAAATCAAAAGGCATAAAATGATACTTCAATGACTACAGACATTTCTTTCACAGTTTGAGGGACAGAATGTTTAAGGGAAAGATGATATATTGGCAAGACATAAAATTTGGAGTCAAAAGCCTCCGTATAACTCCCGGTTCATCCACCTATCAGCTATGTGATCTTAGAAAGGTCACTAATTTATCAATTTTCAATTATATTATAGGTTATGCACTATGGCAGGATTTTTTTTTCTTTCATTTAAACTTCATAACACTCTTCTGGAGGAGGTATTATCCTTACATTATAGATGAAGAATGTGTTGACTTTCCTTGCCCACAGGCACAAAGCCAAGCCAGTACCTGCCAAAGCTGAATTCAAATTTGGTTGTATCTGTCTCACAAACACATATAGAGTGAAGTCACAGAGCCTCTTTCGGTGTGTTTTCTGACATAAAAATGGAACGTGATAAGACCTCCTTGGCCTGTCTCAGAGGGCTTCTGTGAGGACCAGATTTGATAACGAATGTAAAACCACCATGTAAATGCCAAGTAAACTCCTCTGATGGCCTTCCTTGTTCAGGGTCTCTCCTCTGTGTCCCTATGACACCTGGATTCACCTGTGTTATTAATACATCAGTTCTTACACTACAACATGCTTACAGCACGGGCTTTGGGGAATGGTGACTATATCTAAGTTACCCTTATTCCACTCCTCTAGCTCAGAACCTGGCAGAGATGAGGTATTCAAAATGTTTGAAAGGAATGAATCCTCAAAAATAAGTAATTTTTATTTCTACAGCTTGAATTCCACAATTCTTTCCTTCCAACCTAAGCTCAATTATTATTAACCATAAAGATTTTATGCCTTCAACTCTAATTACCTGCAGGAATTTGAGAACCGGTTACAGGCTCAGTGAGCTAGAGATAACATTAGCATTTATCTGATCCTTACACCATACAGATGAGCCCAGAAAACCTATACAACCAGGGAAGGCAGCACAGAACTTAGGCAGCTGGTATTTAAAGAGCGTAGGCTTTGGATCCAGAGGGCAGCATGGGGTTTCCCATTCCAGCTACGCCATTTACCAGTGATAAGTGTCAGTTCCCTCATTTGTCCAAACGGGGACAGTACCGCTTGCCCCACGGGGCAAAGGGTAAAGGACGGGAAATATACAGCAAAGACCCAGCTCTGGGCATTCAAACGATAGCTGCTCTGCTGCTTATATTGTTGCCACCACCAAAGATACCCCATTGGTTGGCAACAGAACCTGGATTAGAAGCCAGGCCTCCTGCCCTAGGACGGGGCCTTTCCTATTACCTATCCTTCCTCCATCACCTGCTCACATTTCATCTCCATGCTCCATTTCTTATGAACACAGCTGGTCAAAACACAGTAGCAAATCACCAGGGAAAGTACACCATGAATCAATCTACATAAACAGATTGGTTATCCATATCTTATACTTCTCCATATCTACCAAAACATATAGCACTGTGCCGAGCATATAAGAAATGCTCAATTAATAAATACATGATTAATTCATTGCCCATACTTCAATATTTTATGGCTTTTTTCTTATAAAAAAACGTGTCCTTAACAGCATTCCCTACTTTAACCAAAACTTTTATTTACTTAAAGTAAAAACTGACATACAATGAAGGGCATAAACCTTACGTGTACAGCCCAATGAGATGTGTATATACCTATGTGACCACCACACAGATCAAGATACAGAACATTCCCAGGAACCCACAAGTCTACCTCGTGCCCTCTCCCAGCCAGTACTAAACCCACCACCACCCACCAAGAGCCACCGCTGTCCTGAGTTCTGTTACCAAAGGTTAGTTTCTCCTGTTTGGGAACTGATATAACCACAATCTTTTCAGAAGTCAGAAAAACTCTTATCAATAAATATACTCACAAAAAGAGCTCTGGGAAAGCATGCATCCAAACAATAGACTGGGAATCTTCATTCCGTGAGGCAATATTGCCTAAAAACTGCAGACCACAGCGAAAAGCTGAGGATTTATAAAGGCAAAAAAGATACATGATTAAAAGTATTTTTCAAAACACCAAATAAATACATCTTAGTTAGAAATACTCCACATGTTATTAAACAGGAAGTTTCTGTTTGCTTCTTTTAACTATAAAAGTCTCTCACCACAATGAAACTTTGGGTATGACGTTAATATTAAAATGCCTTACCAAAACAATGTACTCTATACAAAATTAATTAACTTCTTTAAAACATTATAACTGTAGACACAAATATACCTGTGATCACATTAAATATCATTGGAATAAGTGTTCCAATTGAAAGACAGTTGCTCTTAGACTGGATCTTTTAAAATCTAACAATAGACAATTTAAAACAAGACATGTAAAATAAAAGGCTATTGAAGCACTGAAAGTTAAAAGAATGGTGAAAAGATATACGAGGCAAACACCAGCCTACAAAGGTAGTCATACAACCACTTAAAATCAGACATAATAAACTTTAAGGCAAAAAGTATTATTGGAAATCTTTTTAAAAGTCATTTCAGAATTACTTAATTCACAGAAAGGTGTAATTTTAAACTGGAATCACCTAATAACATGGTCTCAAATATATATTAAAGAAAAACTGACAAAAGTATAGAGGAAAGAGAAAAACCCAAAATTAAATTCGGCAGTAATAATATACCTTTCCAGTAAATTATAAAATAAGCAGACAAAACAATCAGCATATTTAGAAGATTTACATAAGATTTAATAACAACCTAGTTGACACATTTAGACTATTTCACCAAATAAAACTACAGAATACTGGACAAAATCCAGAATGCTGACAACAAATGCAGGCAAGGATGTAGAGCAACAGGAACTCTCATCCATTGCAGGTGGGAACGCAGAATGGTGCAGCCACTCTGGGAGACAGTTTGGTGGTTCTCACAAAACTAAACATACTCTTAGCATACAATCCAACAATCACACTCCTTGGTATTTACCCAAAGTAACTGAAAACTTATGTCCACACAAAACCCTGCACATGAATGTTTATAGCAGCTTTATTCATAACTGCCAAAACTTGGAAGCAACCAAGATGTCCTTCATTAGGTGAACAGATAAACTGTGGTCCATCCAGACAGTGGAATATTACTCAGCACTAAAAAGAAATGAGTTATCAAGCCATGAAAAGGAACATTAAATGCGTATTACCAAATGAAAAGCCAATCTGAAAAGGCTACAAACTGTATGATTCCAACTCTATGACATTCTGGAAAAGGCAAAACTATGGAGGCAGTAAAAAGATTGGTGGTCGCCAGGGGGAGGGCACAGGAGGCGGTGTGAACAGGTGGAGCACAGAGGAGTTTTAGGGCAGTGAAACTTCTCTGTATGATATTACAACGATGGATACATGTCCTTGTACATTTGTCCAAATCTCCACAGAATATATATATATGTATTGGGTTGGCCAAAAAGTGCCTTCGGTTTTTAAGTAAAAATAAAAGACACATTTTTCATTTTCACCAAGAATTTTATTGAACAACATATTCACCCTTTTGTTCCACTACCTTCTGCCATTTTTCAGGCAACTTCATAATTCCATCTTCCCAAAACTTTAGCTTTTTGAGCAAAGAACTGTCCCAGGTGCCTTTTACAGTCTTCCAGGGAATTGAAATTTTTTCCATTAAGAGAAGTTTGTAAAGACCTACATAAGTGGAAATCTGAAGGTGCAATGTCTGGTGAATACGGCAGATGAATCAGAACTTCCCAGCCAAGCTGTAACAGTTTTTCCTGATCATCGACGAAACATGCGGTCTTGCATTATCCTGATGGAAGATTATGCATTTTCTGTTGACTAATTACAGATACTTTTTGTTGAGTGCTGCTTTCAGTTGGTCTAATTGGGAGCAGTACTTGTTGGAATTAAACATTTGGTTTTCCAGAAGGAGCTTATAATAGAGGACTCCCTTCCAATGCCACCATATATACACATCACCTTCTTTGGATGAAGAGCAGCCTTTGGCATGGTTGGTGGTGGTTCATTTCGCTGGTCCCACGATCTCTTCCGTTCCACATTATTGTACAGTATCCACTTTTCATCGCCCGTCACAATTTGTTTTAAAAATGGAACGTTTGAACATCCCTGGTGGTCCAGCGGTTAAGACTCCACGCTTCCAATGCAGAGGGCACAGGTTCGACCTCTGGTTGGGAAAGTTCTGCATGCCACGCGATGTGGCAAAAAAAACCTGAAACGTTTTCATTACGTTTAAGTAGAGAATCGCACGAGGAAATACGGTCAAGAAGGTTTTTTCCCCCGCTTAAACTGATGTGGAACCCAAACATCAAAGCAATTACATAACCAAGCTGGTGCAAGTGATTTTCAATGCTTGATTTGGATATTCTGAGTCTGGCGGCTGTCTCCCGCGTGGTATAACCTTCACTGCTCTCGATTAACGTCTCGATTTGATCGCCGTCAACTTCAACTGGTCTACCCGACTGTGGAGCATCGTCCAGCGAGAAATCTCCAGCATGAAACTTCGCAAACCACCTTTGACACGTTCGATCAGTCACAGCACCTTCTCCACACACTGCGCAAAATCTTTTTTTGCGTTTCGGTTGCGTTTTTACCTTTCTTGAAATAATAAAGCATAATATGCCAAAAATGTTGCTTTTTTCTTCCATCTTCGATATTAAAACGGCTACACAAAAATTCACCCATTTTGATAAGTCTTTTTAAAATGCACGCTGATATGACAGCTGTCACCTACAATTTAACAAAATTGTTTTGAATGAAGTTAGAGACAACTGAGTGCCACTACCGCCATCGTACGGAAAACACTGAACAAACCACGTACACACACACGCACACGCACACGCACACGCACACGCACACACACACACACAAGAAAAAGCACTCAAACCCACGGGAAAACCACAAGATTGTACTACACATCCACCCCACTGGCAAAAATTAGAAAATAACAAAGTGTCTGTGAGAATGTAATGCATTAGGAACTAAAGGTTCTCTAAAGTTCTTTGCATCTGTGAACAGACGGCATTTAAAGGATTTTTGACTGAGCACCAGTTATCAATCACTGCCTCTTAGCTTTGCTGCCTGCTCTGCAAACATAAAGGTGGGCCCTTTGAAGGACTCCTTTGTCAGCTGGCACGTACGGCCTCGTGGGCAGAGGCGCTGGAGGGGCACTGGAGGGCTGGAGGGAGCGGAGTTTTTCTCTTCCTGGTTCTGGGTAGTCCTCTGGCCACGCTTCTCCTGTTTCTCTGGCGTTCATCTCCTGCAGCTTCTCCAGCGAGGAGCTCTCGCACAGCAGGACCAACCAGCACTGTCCAGGAGCCAGGAACTTCCTCAGGATGCTTCGAAGCCAGTTTCAAGTCATGGAAGCTCTCTGTGGACGACTCCCCCCCTGCACCCCAGAGGGTGGATTTCCATCAAGTTCCACCAACACCACCCCTCGGCGACTTCACCACCACCCAGTGAGCCACAGCCGTGCCCTCTCCAAGCAGGCCTGGATCTCAGGCCTAGGGGGAGGGGAGCCTCTTCCCTGGACACTCATCTTAGCCCTGGGGGCACTGGCTGCTCCTTATATCTGCAATTCCTGTGTTCTTTGGCATTCTCTTTACTTCTTAGTAGTCAATCCCCTGTTATTTCAAGCCTTTGTTATAGTTAGTAATTCTTTATTTTAAATTTTCCCTATTCAAATTGCAGTGCGGTTTCTGTCTCCTGGTTGTACCCGAGCTGGCAGAGCAGATGGAGAGAAGGGAGGGAGGGAGGGAGGGAAAGAGGGCCCCAGGGGAAGCAAGAGAAGATGGCATCAAGCACAAGCCTTAGAAAATAAGAATCGTTCTATCAGTCGGGACCAAGTCAGACAGACAGAAACCAAACTGTTTTTTAACAAAGAAAATTTAACATATGGAATTAGTTCAACTAAAAAGGCAACACTGAGGTAACACAGAGATTAAGGCTACAGGAAACCACCACCTACCACCCTTCAAACTGGAGGCACAAGGGAAGAGCGTACGGCTGTGAGAACCCAGAAGCCCGGAGGGACTCTGCAGAGCTGGAAGCCGGGCCTCTGTGGAAGGGGCTGCCCAGGCTACCGCTGGTACCTCTGCCGCGTGGAAGAAGGGCCCAGGCCAGCTAACAGTGGTGTCT
The DNA here is from genome assembly GCF_002837175.3 of Physeter macrocephalus. Lineage (NCBI taxonomy): Eukaryota > Metazoa > Chordata > Mammalia > Artiodactyla > Physeteridae > Physeter > Physeter macrocephalus. Next base: position 48,538,291 of record NC_041219.1, on the reverse strand, counting down.
CTAGGAAATACTAGGAGGCCTTCCGAGTGGGAAGGAAGCTGGAAAGGGAACCATCCAGGGGAGACCCGAGTAGGGGGGCCAGTCACCCTTTCCCCTCCTGCCTTCTGGTCCCCACTAGATCCTTCACTGGCTGAACCTCACTGAAAGCGGAGGAGAAATGTGTTTCTGGACTCCCAGCCCCTGCACCACGAAACAGAGCACAGAGGGCTAAGCTCAAAGCCGAGTAACTACAGCCCCATAACCAGAACAACACCCAACATTAGACAGTCACTAACGCGACACGTACCGTTCCAAGTGCTTTATTTTATACAAGTTCTTATTTAATTGTCACAGTAAGGCAGATATCTTTATCACGTCACCCAAGTCAGCAGCAGGTGAGGGCCCCAGACCCCACACACCAAGAGAAGAGTGCGAACGGTCAGCCAGTTCTCACGGGTACGCGATGCTGGTAAGTAAATACTTAAAATACTTGTGCACTTTGCAGCGAACAGACACTACCGTGAACCCCTGCACGCCCACCCCTGCCCCAGCCCCCTCCTCAGCTCACACAACTGAAAGCCAGTGCCTGACAAGCCTCAGCCTCAGCCCTCCGTGCCAGGCCCCAGCTACCCCTGCCTGGCACCCATGCTGAGGGATCAGCGCCTGCACCCGACTGTTTGCTGTTTTCAAAGTGGTTCCTTTGGAGCCAGAACAGTCCATACAGACAGAGTGGCACGTGATGAGACCCTGAGTGGAGAGACAGCGAGACACTTCTGAGGAACTAAAGACCAGCATGAATAAAGCATCAAGAACCAAGGAATGGGGCTTCCCTGGTGGCGCAGTGGTTGCGAGTCCGCCTGCCGATGCAGGGGACACGGGTTCGCG
>NC_041219.1:48500786-48537199 GCF_002837175.3 Physeter macrocephalus | reverse complement strand
AAAAAAAAAAAAAAAAAAAAAAAAGAACCAAGGAATGAGGTAACAGCAACAGTGATAACTAGCATGTGGTGAGTGTTTACTAGGTGCTAGACACTGTGTTCTAACTGTAAGATGCCATCTAACCCCCGCGACAACCGTATGGGGTCGGGGGTAATATTATCCCCCTCTTGCAAAGAGTAACCAAAGCTCAGAAGGTCAGGTAACTGGCCTGGGGCATGAAGCCTGCAAGTGGCAGAAGCAAGACAGGCCAAAACAAGTGGTGGCTCTTCCTCAGCAACAGGAATCAGCTCATCAAGGAAGGAGCCACAGGAGAGTCCGAGACGGAATGAAAGATCCTGCTCTGTTAACGGAAATCCCGGCCAGGCAGCAACCAGGAGATGTTTTTAAGGGCAAGAGGACTTCCGAAGACCTTCAACCTCCTAGATCCCCGCTTTGCTAGGAGGGAGGGATGGGCCTACTGACCCAGGCCCGGAGCTTGGGTCCTCTGTCCTCAGACTTTTCCGGAACCCGGGCCTTCCCTTCAAAGCCTGTCGCTGCTGCTCCAATAGCTCAAAGGCAGAGCAGCTGTAAAGATGAAAAAGGCTGAGGCGTGTAATGTGCCTGTGCTATTCACTTATTCATAGTCACTCGACAACTGGCTGCTCAAAGAAGAGCTGCGAAAATTGTGGCCAAAAAGCAGAACACTGAGATAAAAAACTATGAAGACAAAATGCTGAACCGAGAACCTCGAAACTGAATTAACATTATAATCTAAAATAAAGCAGGATACAAAACTGCAAGTACACATTCATACCCATACATACAAATACTGAAGAATGACTAAAAAGAAGTCAAGTGTTTGTCTAATGTAGCCGGCATATACAATGATTATTTTTCTTTTCACTTTTAAAAATAACTCTATAATGAAATTATATAAAATGTTCATAATAAAAAATAATACCTTCATTTTCATCTTAAGTCGTAGTGTAAAATGACATTTCTATTTCTGCTGAATATTTTAGAGTATTAACACTGAAATCCTTGTAAGATTTAATTTAACACACAAAAAAAGCCAACAATATAAGTCAGTCTGAAAGCCAAACAACCCAACAATTCATCAGGCAACTAAAAATTAGCACTCTGAATCAGAACATAATTCTGGGAAGGAAAAGGTTTAAAGACGTCCTAGAAACAAGAAAAGAAAACTCCGGACAAGTACAAATGACAGTTTACTTTTACCAAACAGCTTATCAAGTGATCTTTATGTAAATATTGCAAATGTTACAAAGCCCCTCAAAAAGCCCAACATTGTTTTTACAGATTAGAAAAGAACAAAGGCCAAAAACAACACCAATAACTCAATTAAAATAACTCATGCTTATGTTTACATATAATTTGATGAGCATAATATATTCGTCACACCACTGCAATTATTCTCTGAAAATAATACTCTAAATATTATTTTGACAACGTAATTATAGTTCTTACCTCAAGAGCGGTAACAAAAAACTGGCACAGATACCCTGCTAAAAATCTACAAAGAGTAAGGTTCTCACAGAGAAACAGTCAAAAGATAGTACAGGCACTGTATGAGGGAACAAGAACACTTTTGAAAAGATTTGTATTAGGTCTGAACTAACATACTATAAAAGTTGTTTAAGTTTCATTGTTGAAACAAAGTTGCATTCTTGAATTCCAAATAAAATTCAGTAATATCACTGGCTGCCTTTTTCAAGAAGGTAGTGAGAAGTATCACTTCCACTTTCCTTCTTGCCTCAGTAATGTCCTTCCAACTCTGTCAACAGACGCAAGCCATCTACTTGAAACTGATACAATTGAAAAATTAAAGAAGACCTAGATAAATGGAGAGATGTTCCCTATTCATGGACCGGAAGACTCAATATCATTAAGATGGCAATTCTCCCCAAGTGGATCTGCAGATTCAACGTAATTCCTAGTATCCACAATACATAAATAACTCTCACAACTTGACAACAAAATTTAAAAGCCCAATTAAAAACTGGGCAAAGGGGACTTCCCTGGCGGGCCAGTGGTTAAGACTCCGCACTTCTAATGCAGGGGGTGCAGGTTTGATCCCTGGTCAGGGAGCTAAGATCCCACATGCCTCACGGCCAAAAAACCAAAACATAAAACAGAAGCAATATTGTAACAAATTCAATAAAGACTTTAAAAATGGTCCACATCAAAAAAATCTTTAAAAAAAAAACAAAACTGGGCAAAGGACGTGAATAGACATTTCCCCAAAGAAGATTTACAAATAACCAAAAGGCACATGAGAAGACGTTCAACATCATTCGTCATTAGGGAAATGCAAATCAAAACCACAATGAGATACCACTGCACACCCACCAGGATAACTATACTCCAAAAAAAGGAAAACAAATGTCAGCAAGGATGTGAAGAAACTGGAACCTTGTATACTGGTGGTGAAAATATAAAATAGTCAGCTGCTATGGAAAAGTTTGGCAGTTTCTTAAAAATTTAAATATAAAACTGACACAGCAATTCCACTCCTAGGTATATACCCAAAAGAACTGAAAACAGGTACTCAAATAAATATATGTACACACATGTTCACAGCAGCACTATTCTAAATAGCCAAATAGTGGCACAGGAGCCAAATGGTGGAAACAACCCAAATGCCCATCAATGAATGAATGGATAAACAAAAAATGTATTCTATGCATAAAATGGAATATTATTCAGTCATAAAAAGAAATGAAGCACTGATACATGTACAATGTGGATGAATCTCGAAAAACATTATGTTAACTGAAAGCAGCTAGACAAAAAAGGTCACAAAATTCTAGGATTCCATTTCTATGAAAAATCCAGAACAGGCAAATCCATAGAGACAGAATGAAGAATGGTGGTTGCCAGGGACTCAGGGAACTGGGAAATGGAAAGCAACTGCTCAATGGGTACAGGGTTTCCTTTTGGGGTGATGAGAATGTTTCCAGTTAGACAAAGGTGGTGGCCGTACAATACTGTGAATGCACTAAATGCTGCTCGAGTGTTCACTTTAAAGTGGTTAATTTTATGTGATGTGAATCTCATAACAATAAAAAAATGTATTAACGGATATAACTGCAACTACATAAATTGTGAACAACTCTTAATATACCTAACATAAAACAGGTCTGTGAAGATCTACGCTCTGACCGGTGGATATCAATGAACAGCCAAGCCACCAACCAAACAACTGATTTATTCATCAATGACAAACCAGTTCATCAAAAGTTTCAGAAATGTGCTCCTTTGGTTTTTTTGTTAGATCATCTATTCACTTCAGTGAAGAGAAAATTAATCCTGAGAAGAAAGGATGAAATAATCTTTCATCGCATATTGTAAACACCAAGGAACCAATCTTCTGTAGCAGTCGCGGGATAGGGACAAGGGATAATGGACTGAGGGGGACACAGAGTCAAGGGAAGACACTTTTAAGTGGAAAACAGGAGAGCACATTATACGCTGGTGAAATGTCAGAGTAAAGAGGGGAAAGGGATGATGCGGGAGAGAAAGGGGACACTTTCAGGGGAAGAGCTTCCGAGTGGGCGAGTGGGGAGGGATTCTATGCACGCGTGGAGGAGCGCTGGCTCTGCTCTGACGGCTATTTACTCACAGCGTCTGTGCAGTGCTTCCTCCGGTGTCTTATTTAGGAATCCACCATAACCCGAGAAACCTACTCCTGCCCACCCTAGTTCCTCAGCTCTGTCAGTGACACACTACCCACCACATCGGTGTTTTTTTCAGCAATTACAAAACATAGCACATTCTGAACTCTCTTTCTGAATTATCATACCACAGTCAGACTTCAAAAATAACTGCCTTTCCATACAAGAGAGTGAAATCTGTATTTTATTGCTGATTTTTAATCCCCCAATTTGAGCACTGAGGCTTCTGTTTTATCACAAAATGGAGCTACAAGAATACTTTCAAATATACAACATTTTAAAACACCTTACAACCTAATGCTACACCCTACCAAACTGAGAATGCTCAAGAAATTATTGCTGTTCCAAAAACTTAGAGCCAACACTTTGTGTGCCAATTTTTAGATAATTTAATTAGTTCAAAAAATAATTACAATGTCCCAGAGGAAGAATCCTAAATCAAATAGAAAGACGCAAGAATTTTAACAAATGAGTTTTAAATGAAAACACTAAGAAATCACAGAGTAGAATGAGAACTAAACCAAGCTGGGTGGCACCTCTGACAGTTCAGTTAGCCTGTTTCACCGTGGGCCTCGGTCTCTATGCCCGTGAAGAAAGACGATCAGCTCACATTCCCTCTCTACCTTCTCACAGCAGCCTCCCCACCAACATTCAGATAAGCATGCTTCACTTTATATAGTAAGCATAGGCATTAAGAATTGTAGATAAATCAACATATTTTAAATACAGCTGGCGAGCTCTCATTTGAAGTAACTATTCATTGAATTAGCACTAAAAAAAATTTTTTTAACCTCCAATCTAGTACATTTTATAAGCTGGATATGTACACTGAGATGTTCTATTAAATGACTTAGGTTTATCCACAAGTATTTCAATTCCTTGGATAAAGAGATCATCTGTTAAAATTCTATGTTTTTATTTTTAAATATAATGGTATGATAATAACCCCTGCCCAAAGGAGAAGTGTTGATGCAAGTAGTTCAAGAACCAAAAACATTCCAAAAAGTCTGGAAAAGCTTCCTGGTCTTCAAATTAAGGAGCTTGGTTTTTCTCTTAATCCCATACCAACAGCTATTAACAATCAGAGCTAACTTTCCTCTCTGTCATGCTGTATATTTGCCTTATTTAATATATTTAATACAAGGCTCCCCTCACTGGAACGTACACACCTGCGGACAGAGATTTTTGACTGCTTTGGTCCCTGTCCAGATCACATCCAACACCTAGAAGGGGGCCTGCCACATCGACACATATTAAAAGACACTGTATCACTTTGCTAGGGCTGCCGTAACAAAGTACCACAGACTGGGTGCCTTAAACAAGAAAAATGTGTTTCCTGTTTTGGTGCTAGAAGTCTGAGGTCCAGGTGTGGGCAGGACCGGTTCCTTCTGAGGCCTCTCTCCTTGGTCTGCAGATGGTCATCTTTTCCCTGTGTCTTCACATGGTCGCCCCTCCGCACCTGCGTCCTCATCTCTCCTTCTTATAAGGACACCAGTGACACTCGATTAGGGCCTACCCATGTGACCTCATTTTACCTTAATTATCTCTTTAAAGGCCCTGTCTCCAAATACAATCACATTCTGAAGTACACTAGGGGTTAGGACTTCAACATATGAATTGGGGGAGGCGGGGTGGGTGGAACACACACAATTTAGCCCACAACAGAGGGAGAAAATTGGAAGTCACTACAACTTTCTTCTATGATACTTCTTTAATATCACTAATGAAGTTTCTCTGTATCATGAAACACAGAACCATCTGCTTTAATGAATGATGTACTGCTCGGAGTACCGGTATTTAAATCCTTTTCAAAGACGTAAGTAATCCATGAATCATACTGCAAATTACCTGTCAACAGGGATTCCTGTTCCACTCGAAGTTCACGAAAAAGAAGAATCAAATCAACAGCAACACCGATTGTATCCAAGTTCCTGTATCAGGTTTTTAAAAAGGACAAAGTTAGACACATTCTTTTTCTTAAACCTGCACTTCAAATTATGATCCACAATGAATGCGGAGACTACCGGTTAACAGTTCCTGTGGTGGGCACAAAAACGGCCCTCCAAGGCATCCACATCTTAATACCCCAAACCTGTGAATATGTTACCTTACACGGCAAAGGGGACTTTTGCAGTCGTGAATAAATTAAGGACCTTGAGATGAAGGACTATCCTGGATCATTAACCAGGTGGGCCCAGTGTATCACAGGGGTCCTTGTAAGAGGACTACTAGAGGGTCAGGGAGGGGGGCCATGAGCCAAGGAATGCAGGCAGCCTCTACAAGCTGGAGAAGGCCAGGAAAACGATTCTCCCCTAGAGTCTCCAAAAGGGGTTCAGCCATGGTGGCCCACTGTGGACTTCTGAATCTCAGAACTGTAAGATAACGAATGTGTTACTTAAGCCACTAAGTTTTTAGTAATTTGTCAAGTAGCAACAGGAAACTAATGTGGGTAGCAGAAATGGGGTGCTGCTGTAACAAACAGATACGTGGAAGTGGCTTTGGGATCTGGCAATGGGCAGAGGCTGGAAGAATTTTGAGAAGCATGACAGAAAAGGCCTAGATGCCTTGAATAGAAATGTGGACACTGAAGGCGCTGCTGGCGAGATCTCAGAAGAAAATGAGGAACTCGTTACCGGAAACGGGATGGAACAATCCTTTTTCTACAGTGGCAGAAGCTTAGCAAAACGATGAATTTGGAATATTTAGCTGAGCAGATTTCCAAGCAACACGTTGAAGGTGTGGCCTGATTTCCTCTTGGTGCGTATGGTAAAATGCGAGAGGGGAGAGATAGAGGAGACTAAAAGGGAACCAGGTATGATTTGGGAAATTCTCAGTCTATCCGGATTGCGAAAGACGCTAAAACTAGACTATTCACTGTGAGGAAACTGTGCTCTGGAGAGAAAGCCAAGAATGTGGCTGGACGACCTTTTGCTAATGCCTTGGAAGAACCAAAAGGCCGGTGTTCAGTTACACAGAGGGCTCTTAAAGAGACTAGGAGTGTTAGTCATTCCCCTCAGTCATCTCAGCAGGAATCAGGAATAGAGATGGGGTTATCTAAGAGAGCTCTATGGCAGACCCTAGTCCGCTTAATGGTATATAACTCCCCATGACATACATGTGAGACCCACAAGGTTTTTGAGAATGTTATACCAGTAGAAACTCTGCCAACCTGGATGAAATGCACAGAGAAAGGATGAAATGAAAGAAGGCTGTTAAACTCCCAAAATCCTACAGGCAGGAAAGAGGCTGATAAAGTTACTCAGCTGAAAACAAGTATTACTCTTACCCTTCGAGAAAAAGGAAGGATGACTCTGAGGGTAGGACCTCTGAGGGTAGGACCAAGGGCAGACCCTCAAGCCACAGAGGATCATTCCCAGGCCTCAAAACCTGAGTCTGCCCAACTGGATTTTGAAATTGCTTGGGACCAGTGACTCCTCTTTTCCCTCAATTTTCTCCTCTTTTAGAGGGTAATGTCTAAAACTGTTATCCTAGGCCTGTCCAACCACGGTATTTTGGGAGTAGACAACTTCGTGTCTAGTTTCACATGTCCAAAGATAAAAAGGAATTTTGCTTCAGGATGAATCATACCCAGAGTCTCACCCAAATGTAACTTAGATGGTAAGATTTGGGACTTCGTAGCTAATGAGACTTAGGTGAGATTTGGGGCTTGAGCCGATGCTGAATGGGTCGAGAATGTGGGGGACCTTGAGACGAGATGAATGTATTTTGTACACAGGACAGACGTGAATCTTTAGGGGCCGAAGGGTAGGCTGTGCTAGGCAAAATAATGGCCCCCTAAAGATGTCCACATACTAAACTCTGGAAAGTGAATATATTACCTTACATGGCAAAGAGATGTGATAGAATCAATTTATATTTGATCTTTGTCCCCAGTTCCTGGCACAGAGCTCCCAAAACCCTTGGAAGTTCCTGTGTGAGAGGAAGGCCTTTTGTTATTCGTAACAAGTCCCTTTCAACCATACCCGAGCTTATGCTAAAGAGGGGACTCTTCCTGGGCCTGCAGGATGGGAGGTGGCTGCCAGAGGGACCAGCCCTAAGATCAGACAGCTGGAACCTTCAACCCCAACCTCCTACCTCTGGGGAAGGGAAGGCAGTTCAATCACCGTGGCCGGCCGCGGCCGATGATTTAATCAATCACACCTATGCGATGGAACGTCCACAAAAAGTCCGAAACAATGAGTTTGGAAAGCTTCTGAATGGGCTGATGAGCACATCAAAGTGCTCAGAAGATGGCATGCCAGGAGAGGGCACAGAAGTTCTGTGCCCCGCCCCATCCTATGTATCTCTTCCAGGTGGCTGTCCCTTTATAGTAAACTAGTAACAGAACGTAAAGTGCTACCCTGAGTTCTGTGAGTCGTTCTACTGAATTATCAAACCTGAGGGGTGTCCTGGGAACCCCTGAATTTGTAGTCAGCTGGGCAGAAATGGAGCCTGGGTACCCCATTTGCAGCTGGCATCCAAGGTGGGGCAGTCTTGTGGGACTGAGTCATGAAGCTATGGGATCTGAAGCCACTAACTTGAGGTAGTTAGTGTCAGAATGGAACTGAATTGTTGGACTGCTGGCTGTTTTTGGAGAATAAGAACTGGTCAGAAAATACCACAAGAGACTTTCTAGGAGTGATTAAATTAATGGTTTGAGGATGGGCAGATTATCCTGAATCGCCTGGGAGGCCCTCATGTAACCATAATGGTCCTTATCAGAGGGAGGCCGTATGGTCAGAGCCGGAAAGAGACTGGAGGAGGTTACGCTGTTGCTCTGAAGTAAAGGAACGCAGGCAGCCTCAGAAAGCTAGAACAGCCAAGGGAGTCAATTCTCTCCTAGAGACTCCCCGGAAGGAACCAGCCCTGCCGACACTAACTTTAGGTCAGGAGAACTGATTTTGGACTCTTCTGACCTCCAGAACTGTCAGGTAATACATCTCTGTTATTTTAAGCTACTGAATTTGCAGTGCTTTGTTACAGCAGCAAAGGAAACTCATACAGCTCCCTACCTTCTTCACTTCTTCTCAACGTACATCAGAATTAAGCCAAGACATTCACTGCTAAAGAAGAGGGTCAGGGTCGGTGTGCTCAAGGCTAGAATCCTCTCTCCCCTCCCCAAGGCCAGGTGGGCAGACAGCCATTGCTCCTTTCTTTCCTCTTTATCCGAACACAAGACTGGTGGGAGAAGGGGCTCAGGACCCGCCTCCGAAAAGAAGATGCTGTTCCTCCTCTGTTCCTCCTCTTGCCTCCACACATACAAATGGCTGCCAGGCACCTGGGCCCACTGCCTGCTTCGGTATGGCCACATTTGGTGGGGGGAGAAAAATGTAACTTCACGACGTGAAAATTCTATGAAATTTAAATTTCAATGTTCACAAATGAGGTTTTACTGGAACACAGCATGTGCATTTGTTCACGTACTACATATGGCTCCCTTCTACTACAATGGGAGAAGTGAGCCCCTCTGACAGAGATCACAAAGCCTGAACTATTTATCTGGCTCTCTGCAGTAAAAGTATAGCGACCCCAGCAATAGGGATTATGTTTACATGCAGAGCTAACTGCTTTCAACAGTTTTCTTTGAGTACTTCCTGAAATTTCATATGACTCAGATTGTTTGCTTTGCTGTATTATACCCCATGTTCCATACATCCTTGGCAAAAAATAATTCCAGTCCATACAAAGTGCAATGTTCCGACAAAAGATGTAAAACGGTCTAGGCCTTAATAGCACCCTACTTTTTAATTAACTCTTTAATAACTGAAAACATCAGAAAAATACATATTGGTTGAGATCTGAATCTTGACAGGCTCGGGAATATCAGCTTTAGTTAAGGTTGACCTCAAAGTCCCTACCAGAATCTTTGTTGTCTTTCTGACTACAAAAATGTTTTTCCCAGGAGCTGATGCCCTGAATGGTTAGAATTTCCATTCTAGGGCTCTCCTTTCCCTCTCCCGTCACACTAGAGGGCCTCCCTGCCTGGAAAGGGACAAAATAATCTAGCCTCTGGCCTGCTGCTTCTAGCATATAACTAGTTATACTTTTTCAATGTTAACTATTACTACCAAGACCATTACTGTTTCTATCCATTTATCTGTATATGGACACCATGTTCAATTTTGTGCTGAAGTTAAACAACTCTCCCTTTTGGTTCCCTCTCCTTTGATCTAAAAAAACCTCATTAATCATATCAAAGCCTCAGGTATAAGACCGTCTAGGCAGCACAGGGAGTCCCTCCATCGGCTTCTGGACCAGCCAGACTTCACTCATCATGGCAGTAACAGGGAGCCCGGGGGCTCTGTCTACATTCAAGTCCAGGAAATAAAAGTGAGCATGCTTTGTGGCTTCTGACTTCATCTCAAGTAAAAATTGTTACTAAAAAGTAGATTCCATAAAATCAAAGAGGAAGGGTGCTCAGTTCTGGGAGGAGAGTGTAACATGTAAAAGAACAAGAGCAGGACAGGACAATTCTCTTGCTCATCTTTGTAACTACATTTTAGTTGTATATTATAAATTAGGTGGCAGTAGCTGGCAACTTTACACAATCTTAAGGAACGCTTAAGACAAACCGTCTTAGAAATTCACATCGTGCTCCCTGTTTGAAGTAAACACAAGGGCAACTAATTAAAACACTAAAACTAATTAAAACACCTACAACTAAGAAAAGTGAAGTCGAGAACTGCAAATGCATTTAGGCAGGCAGAATCTAGAAGCAAAGGATCAAAATTAAGTTCAAATCATTGTGTTATGTAAAAAACCAAATCCCTCAAAACATTATAAATACAAATGAGAAACGTAAATAACCCCTAATGTTAAACATGTTGTCCCATTACATACTCATCCAGGAGTCTCCCACAGCAAGTCCTGCAGAGCACTTGTCTCCGGAGACGTAGAGTCTCCTAATAAACACGGGTGACTGTGATGCCAAAACCATCTCTAACAGATAGGCCAACATGACAGAACCAGCATGCATGTACACAAAGATATTATCAAAGGCATATATATAACTACAAAGAATAGTACCTGATTGAATTTTGGTTCACAGAACACTCAATACAAGCATTCCGGAGACACCGGAAGCACTCTGTTATTAACTGCAGACTGGAAGCCAGATGTTCCACTTGGGATGGGTCTCTGCAGGCCAGCTCAACGGCATGAGAAGATTTCTTTAAGATATCCAGGACTCTTTGGAAGATAGTCCTGGGTGCTGTTTCTCTGAAAAAGGATAAAATTGTTACAAACCAGAAAGAAAAGAAAAAGACATTTCCAAATGTCCTTTTCAGAACACTGCTGGTACTTAATTTTGTGGGGAGGCAAGCTAGGCCTATCTTAGTTCCAGCTCCTTAGTTTACAACACAAAAGAGCTACGTACACTGAGCACTTCGCCAAGGCACTGCTCTTATCAACCTGCCCCTGTATTATCTCACTTAATCTTTGCATTAACCTTATGAAGCCAATACTGTCCTCTCCATTTTAAAGACAAGACACCTGAGACAGAGAAGAGTCTATGTAACTTGCCCACATCTCTGAGCTAATAACATTTGGAGCCACAATTCCAACTGAAACAGTCGGATTTCCACTCCCACGACAACCCGAACCCCCGTTTAAGGTGACTGTTTATGGTTATGGCTCTGCCCTTAGTCAAACCAGAATATCTGCATCTCACGTTCTAGAAAGAGAATATAACCATGTCCTCTGTCACCCAGTGTGTACCTGAAGCAAAGTTATGAGAAAGGATCCTCATGAAGGACTGCCTGGGGGGCAGAGACACTACCCATTCTTAGATAGAGGAGCCAGAAGCAGTGCTCTGAGCTTACACACGTTCAACCACAAAGATGGGGAGCCGGGGGAGCGGGAAGGAGGGAAGGAGACAGACAGAAGCAGAGGGAGACGGACAGAGAGACAGAGCGAGCTCGCTTCCAGGGAGAGTGTGGGCCCGGGGCAGGGTGATAAACCTGTGGCAGTTCACCCCGCCCCCCCGCAACCGGGCACCTCAGTTCCCAGGGCCTCTCACGCCAGGAGCACTGCCCGCACTGGCTCTCATTCCACAGCTATGAAGAGAAGGATTTGTGTGTGCAGCACGGCACCTAAATGCAAGCCCATTTCCTCATTCCGTGAATCCCCTAAAGAAACAAGAATCCGCTTTAATGTGAGAAGAAAAACTGCTGTTAGACAATTGAAGAGACTCTTACAGATTAGTCCTGACCATAGGAATTTTCTCCCTGTGCTCGCACTGTGGAATCCCAGCACCCTACATTTCACCCCTGGATGAACTGAAGCCAGACCACCGGGGAGCTGCGCATTTCTCCAGAAGCACCGCCACTGAAGCGCCCCAAGGGTCTGTGCTTGCTCGGGGGGCCTGGGAGACGCTCCCTCCGCCAGCTTCAGGACCATAAATACTTGTACTCCAAGTGTCGCCTTTTTATCTTAAGGATAGATGATATAAATCACTTAATTTATCACGTTCTCCTCTGTCTTTGCCTTTAAGAAGCCTGGAGTCAAACCCACGACCCATCTTTAACACTATGCATCCCTCAGCATGACTTCTGAGTACTAACCTTATTTCTGGCTTTTCCCTGCCCTCCAATTTCCTCCCTTACCTTTATTCTATCTAACTGTATTTTTTAAGGCACGTCAGATTTGTGTTTGGAAAGAGGCAGAATATAAATTAATCAATTAAAAATTGGGAAATCGTGCATAAAATAATCTGCCCCACCTCGCCCCGTTGGCCCTCTCTAAATGGGGATCATGAAGCTTTGACTCAGGGTCGCAGCAATTAAGCGACCAAACAAAAAAGTGAAAGTTCAAAGGTGCAGCACTAGTCCTGCCTCAGAAACTGTATAAAACAATGGAGCGTGTAAGCCACTTTCAGTGACAATGTTACAAAAAGAAGATTCACTAACACTCTCACGACACCTTTAAGGAGAAGTGGGTGCTGCTGGGGAGAAGGCAATTCCCACTCTACCCCTAGAGCTCTTGCCACTGGACTAATAATAAAATTGACAGACACGCAGGAGAAAATGAAATTTTAATTCGTGTGCATGGAGGTCTCATAGAAATGGGACCTAAAAAGTGGGCCACAGGGGCTTCCCTGGTGGCGCAGTGGTTGAGGGTCTGCCTGCCGATGCAGGGGACGTGGGTTCGTGCCCCGGTCCGGGAGGATCCCGCGTGCCGCGGAGCGGCTGGGCCCGTGAGCCGTGGCCGCTGGGCCTGCGCGTCCGGGGCCTGTGCTCCGCGGCGGGAGAGGCCACAACGGTGAGAGGCCCGCGTACCGCAAAAAAAAATAATAATAATAAAAATAGTAATAATAATTTAAAAAGTGGGCCACAGCAGGCGGCTTTTATACTTTTTAGAAAAAGAAACACTAAATTTCTGAGGAATTGACAGAACAAAGAAACTTAGGCTTTGGGGTGCTTAGTTAGTGAAGAAGCTAAGGAGAGTCTGGACTTGGGGTAGTACGTTAAAGAAGAAACAAGGTTAGTTTATATAGGCTTCTTGGCCCCAAATTCACCTCTGGGGATAAGGCTGTCCTTCTGACTCCAGATGCAGGGAGGGTACCTCTCACACGGAGATTTACTGCCTGTTTTCAACAGAGAAGAGGGTCAGAGCGTCCCTCTTGCACTGGCTCTTTCTTAAGTAACTTTAGTTCAAAAAAAATCAATATGCCACTGAGGCTTATTTGGGGGAGGCAAGCTCTGGGCTCGAACGATACTAAATATAGTGCAGGCACTATTAACACGCTAAGAAAGTACCCACGGGTTTAAAACATTCTGAAGACTGCCAAGAGTGATCATGATTTCTACAACAAAGAATAAACCTAATTACCTCTACCTGCCCCACCTGCATAAAGTTTTGATGACATTTATTACTTAATCTTATAGTCAAATAAAAGTAGAGCTCTAGAACTCGAATAATCTACAATGAAGCCTCTTTTTTTTTTCCTCCTACGATGACTAAGAAACGTGTGTTTATACCTGGGGTACAGACGCCAGTATGATTTCTCTCAGTGCGTCCTTCACAAGCTCCCTCTCTCACGGGCACCACCTTCCTACCGTGAATGGTCTTCTCTGATGTCACTCTTTGAAATCTTAACCTCTGCTTCACTCAGAACTGATGTCTAGCACAGCAAAAGCTTTGAAATCAAACTATAATAGACAACACAAAATAACAGCACTGTTCTTCGGAAAACTGGGTAACTGATATGCCAACCATAGAACAATTAGTAAGTTCATGAACCACCCTAAATAATTTCCAATGTTACATGTTAATTTGTCACATATACACCATGCCTTTCTCCTTCATTACACTTTCAACCAAAAGTAAAATGTTTACCTGAACTATGGCCAACCAAAAGATTCCTGAAACACAAGTAACTATTAATAGCTACTAAAGAGTAATCACAGCAGCGTCTACCCAGCACACAACAGCTCACATACGCGGTATAAAGAGAAAATAAATTGGGATCGTGACCACTGTCATTTGTCCGCTCCATGGATTCCTGAAACCAGCAAGCACTGGCAATCCTCTGGGTCTGGTTCACATGTATGCCCTCCCCCAGAATCCCTCGCACACCACCCCCATCCAAGCCTCTGCCTGGAAGAACCTGGGGGCTCCTCTCAGGCCTCTGAAAACTCACAGCCTTGGTGAGACCCCTCTGCTACTCGGAGTACTCAGGGGAGCCGCATCCCATCTCTATGCGCCCCTGGAGCTCGGTCCATAGAACGGAATAGCACTTACCCACATCAGATTACCTTCACTGATGCGGTCTATCACCCCAGCTAGACTATAAATCCCAGAAAAATAGAGACTACCTTATTTTTTTCTGTATCTCTAGGGCCCAGACCCGTATTCACTAATTGCATTTGTTCAATTCAAGTTTAAAACAGTGATGAGACTATTCACATATTCAGAGCGGGATCTAACTGCTTCACAGGCTTGTCATGTAACCCACTTACTGAGCATGTGCCCTGAGCCAGGCACCAGGCCTGATGGGAGCAGTGAAATCAGTGTACTTTGCAGCAGCAACCGGAAAAAGGGAAACACTGAGGAACTAGCTCAGCTCGTCCATTCCCATTAAGAAATTCACACATCCTGGACCCAAAAATTTGAAAAAAAAAATGGTCTTATCTTAAGATGTTGATATCTTATAATTGGTATTTAAGAAACATGTAATTTCTCCTTCCCCACTGAATGATAAGCTTACCCACTGAATGGGTAAGCTTAAAGGGGGAGGGAGAGGTGAGGGGTTGTAACTCAATTAACTACATTTTAAATTTCTTGAAAGCAGAGACTATTTCTTAGATGTCTGTACCCCTCTATAAAGGGTGAAAGAAAAGAAAAAATTTTCCTCTACAGCCATATAATAAACATCTACAGATTTTATTCACCATATTTTAATACAATATAATAAATTAACAACTTTCATCAGATGAGGACAAAAAAAGTTTTTCATTAACAGTAACTACTATGAAAACATTTAAAACTCTCTTCTGTACCTCTTTACCTTCTCCACAGCCTTGAAAGAAAGCTATTTGGCATTACAGATCCAAAGGAGTCCTAATGTACTCCGTCTGCAAATTCCATGTTCACTGTCAAGACAGCACAGCTAAGTATGTGTAATGATTAACAACAGTGAAATAACCAGTAAAGATCAGTCAGTCAATCGTTTGTATATTACAAATGTTATTAATAATAAAAATTGCTGTCATTTCCGCTTTAACCAAACTAACACAAAATATTCACAAAGACTTTAAGAAGCTTAGCTACTTCATTCACAGAAGGCCGAAAGTACTTAGAAGGACAATTAAAATTCAACCATTAGACATTCCTTTTACATAGGAATGAATGTATAACCTGAAGACAACTTATAAATGAAATGTTACATTACAGAACAAAAACAGCCTCTGAATTATACAAAAGGTAGAACTGCACTTCCTTCAAGTTTGAACAGATCTGTAGGTTTAATCTTGCCAAGTCCTGTTTGAATAAAATTAAAGAAAACTACCGGTGATTACAGCACAGGTTAGATAGGCCTAACATACCATCCGTACTCACATCGTACAGTCAATTCATCAGGCGGGACCTCCTTCTGAAAAGGAGACTAACTGTTCGGCATTTAACACTACGACTAAGACTTACATCCTGGTTGAAAGAGTCATTCTAATACCCGACATTTAATTAAAAATTGGCACATGTGGTTTAGAGTCATTTAACCACTGTCACTGAGAAAAACTATTAGAATACACACAAGTTCAGAGATTAAAATAACAATCATTGGTTGTTATGTAAAACCATAAACCCCTTACTGATTTGACTGCGTTAGACAAACAAAAACAGAAAATAAAAACATTTCTATCTCCTACCAGAAAGAGCCCAGGCAAAAGTTTGAAATTCATCTCTGCAGACCTCAAAACTCTCCTTTATATACTCTCTTCCCCTCTTCTGTCACATCCAGGACACTCAAGCTGAGACAACTCCCTGACACAGGGTTGCAGGGTTGGCAAACTTTTTCTGCAAAGAGCCAGAGAGTACATATTTTAGGCTTTGAGGACCTGACAACCTCTGTCACAACTTCTCTGCTGCTGCAGGGCAAAAGCAGCCATAGACAACATCCAAACGAACGAACACAGCTGTGTTCTACTAAACTCTTTGTATGGACACTGAAATTTAAAGTTCATGTAATTTTCATGTGTCATGAAATTTTGTTCATTTGTTTTCCCCTACCATTTAAAATGTAAAAATCATTCTTAACTCAAAGGCCATTTAAAAAAAAAAAAAACAGAAAAACAAACAAACAAAAAAGGTGGTAGGTCAGATTTGGCCCACAGATCATAGTCTGGCGATACCAGCTTTAAAGGGTTCCAAATAGATCAGTCCCCCCCGCCCGAAAAGTCACATGCTTCCCTCTTCCCCAGTGTCCTCACCACAGTCAAAATTCATCTCTCATCAGAACCAGGAGAATCTCAAATGCATTATACCAAGCAAAGGAAGCGAAGGTGAAATGCACAGAAGTGGACAGTGTCCAGAAGAGAACTGTGCACACAGAGAAACCTGACAAATGACAGTGCTGGCACTAAAGATCCCAGGTGAAGGCCGGACTGTTCCAGAAGAGGTGCTGGAACAACTATCAATCATATGAGAAGAAACCAAATTGGAGCCTTATGTATAATCCTACTAAAAGTAACTCCAGATGGATTTAGGAATATATGTTAGGCAAAACTATGAAACTCTGGAAGAAAATATATGGAGAATGTCTTTCTAGTCTTAGGTAGAGAAAGATTTTTGTATGTAAGACCTTATTTAAAAAGTGGTATTTGAGCACAGAACTGAAGAAGGCGAGGAAGCAAACTATGCCCCTCCCTGTGAGAAGAGCTTGGAGGGCAGGCAAAGGCATCACAGGAACAGCAGGGGGCTTGGTGGAAGCATCCAGCGACTCAGGGGGTAAGACACAGGCTCTGCAGGCCACTGAAAGAACTTCCGCTCCTGACGTGAACCCAGGGAGGGCTCTGAGCAGAGGAGTGAAAGGATCCCTCTGGCTATTCTGTAAAGAGCTGATCATAGCAGGAGAAGGAAAAGACAACAGGAGATCAGTCAGGACACTATTCTTGGAAAACAGTGGCAGAGGCAGACATAATAAGCACGGATCAGATTCTGAATATATTCTGAAGATGGAGCCGACAAGACTTGATGATAAATTATTATGAGGGGCATCTGAGAAGGGGGAGTCAAGGATGGCTCCAAACTTTGGCCTGAGCAATGAATGGACAGATGTATCTGCTGTTTACTGAGTGGGAGGAGACTCTGCTGTAAAGATATATGGACATGGGGGGAATCGGGAGTTCAGATGGAGATTTGTGAAATTTGAGGTACTGACTAGAAATACAAGTGGAAATGTGGAGAAGGCAGATGAACATACAAGTTTGGAGATCAGGAGAAAAGTCCAGCTAAAGAAAACGGTTAGAGTTACCATCAAATGTAAAGTAGTAAAACCCCAAGGCTGAATGCAACTGCCAGGAGAGTACAGGTAGGTGGGGAGAAGAGGTCTGAGGACTGAGCTCTGGACCTCAGAGAGAAAAGCCAACAGGAGAGGAGAATCCGAAAGGGGTGGTGTTCTAGAAGCCAAATGAAGAAGGTGTTTCAAGGAGAAAGAAGTGATGAACTACATCAACTGCAGCTGATAAGGATTTATCCAGTAAGATTTAAGATTTTAAGATTTATCTTAAATCCAGTAAGATAAGGATTTAAGATGAAGCCCAATGGACTTGGCAGTGTGGAATGGGTTCCAGAGAAAAGAGAAACTGTGGGAGGTGAACATAAAACACTCTTTCGAGAAGCTTTGTTATAAATGGGAGCAGAGAAAAATCAGGGAAACGGGGGAGAGATTTTTCTTAGGATGGGAAAAATTACAGCAGATCTATAAACTGATGAGAACAATCTAACAGAAAAGGTAAAACTGATGATTTAAGAAAGGGGGGGGCGGGGAAGAGAATTGTTGGAGCAAGGTATGCAAAAGGGAGCGGAATTTAGTGCAGACCTGAGGGCGGCTGGCATTCGAAGCAAGACGGTTCACCGACAGTAACAGAGGGAAGGCAAATTATGGGGACAGATACAAGTAGGGGGTAGAGAGGGTAGTGGGAGTTCCTGGACATTATCTTCTGGTTGCCCCTATTTTTTCAGAAAAATAGGAAACAGAATGAGGATGAGGGAGAGGCAACGGAGACTCAGGGAGAGCAAGAGGCATACAACAGCTGACTAGGAAAGCAGCAGAATTAAATGGACTAGGGAAACAGAAGGATTGCTGGGTAGAACTAAATGCCTACCCAAGGTCAGTGATCATCCATTTACAGAAAGACCAATCAGTATGGTTGTAAGTTTTTCTCCATTCTCGTTCAGTTATTTGGCTGCAGACACAAAGGAAACAGCAAGTTGGATTTAACTAGAGCTGAAGTTTTACGAGGAAAGTATGACAAAGTTAGGAGAAGAGGCAAGGGAACTGAGAATGTATACAAGGAAATGCTTTATTAATGATCCTTAGATCTAAGCTGGATTTAAGAAGGGAAATGTGAACCTAAGGAACAAAAGGGACAGAGAACAGGAAGGAGTCGGATCAACAGACTGTGGGTCCTGGTGGGGTTGAAGACTTGCTGGAACAGGGGACCCAGAGAGACAGGATACAACAGGCAGCCAGAGTGGGACTCTGGGAATTAAGATTGTGGAGGGAATGCAGCCATGGTTAATCACAAGGCCTGGGTAGCACGTGGCAATGTGTGGTTAGATGGGAGGAAGGGGGTGTCCAAGTTCACCGAAGGAGAGAAAGTCAAGAAATAAAAGGCCAGGGTAATGAAACAATAATCTATGTAAAAACTAAAATAACCAAGATTTAAGACAGGAGAAGTAATGCAGAGTTAACAGTGAACTAGAGCTAAATTCTTTAAGGAACGACATAGAGGGACCAACAGATCTTTTAAATAGCAGAAGAGATTATCCATGAGGTATACTCTAATGGCATGAGATGAAAAGTTGGAGGGGTTTTGGAGGAAAAAGTTCTGAAAGCAGCAATGACAATCACCTTCACACCTACACACCTTCAAGCCAAGCAGTACACTGGATATAGGAGAAAACAGCCCACTTTGAGAACCTTCTGGGAAAGGTTTGTCCTTAGAAGTGAGCCGTATTTCACCTAGATCAAGAAGATGAAAGGAATGTTCAGAGAGGTTGAGGACATAGGGAATTTTGCACACGGGAAGGGTTTTAAAAGCTGAGGAGTCCGAAAAGGATCCATACAAAGCCTTAAGGGAGTCAGAGAGTAACAGAAAACCTAGGAGTTTCCCATATTAATTAGAAAATCAGCTGTGAATGTCTAGCAAAAACCCCGTTGAGATTTTATTTTGAATGGCATTGAAACCACAGGTCAGCTTGGGGAGAACTGATGTCTCTACGTTATTGCAGTTTCCTATCATGTAATGGTATAACCATTTATGTTTTCTTTAATGTCTCTTGATCAAGTTTTGTAATATTCTCAATGAGGATGATAGCCACTAACACTTAAATTGTGCTTATTCTGCGCCCGGCGCTTAACTAAGCACTACATATAAAATCTCCACGGCTACCATGAGCATATCCCTAGCTTACAAATCGTCCTCTCACCTCTAATGTGACTTCTCTGGGCTTGTGGCCGTCAGAGAGGTTGACTCAGCCTAGGGTGAGCCCCAGGGTTCCTTGGTCTTTGAATGAGTGTCCTTGCCCACGGTCCAGTGACCACACCCTCGGGTCCAGGGACCACTACAAAAGACTGGAAGAACCAAAGAGCTGAGAAACTCTCCTCTGGGGGTATGGTAGGTCACAATTCTAACCTTATTTTGATTTGCTGGCTCAAACTTCTTCCTGTCTACTGTGTCCATTTAGGATAATTGGATGTGCAGGGTGGCTCACAGTGACCACAGCGGTATTTTGAAGCTGAGTCAGAACACCTTACCGAGTGGTTCTGTGCGGTATTCTAGCTCATGGCACAGGTAAAAATAAAGGAAACTGTCACCACACTCTACGAAGTTCTTTTTATAGTGTAGCATAATTGATGTTCTCTCTCAACACAGCTGATCTGAATCATGGTTGAGTCAAGACAGCATATGGCGTCCTTTGCTAAGCTGACAAGTGGTGTGGGTTTCTTTTGGGGGAGGGGGTTGTTTCGTTTCTTTTTTTTTTTTTTTTTTTTAAATAATGACCTTCCTCTCCAACTCCTTATTTTTATTTATTTATTTTTGGCTGCGTTGGGTCTTCATTGCTGCGTGCAGACTTCTCATTGCGGTGGCTTCTCTTGTTGGGAGCATGGGCTCTAGGCGCGCGGGCTTCAGTCGTCGCGGCACACGGGCTCAGTAGTTGTGGCTCGCGGGCTCTAGAGCGCAGGCTCAGCAGTGGTGGCGCACGGGCTTAGTTGCTCGGCGGCATGTGGGATCTTCCCGGACCAGGGCTCGAACCCGTGTCCCCTGCATTGGCAGGTGGATTCTTAACTGCTGCACCACCAGGGAAGCCCATTTTGTTTCATTTTTTGTTTTTGTTTTTGGTGCAGCCAAAGACTCTTGCTGGTCAGAGGCTCGGTAACGTTTGGGGAAAAGCTATGTGAATGTGTGTACATGCAGATGATAGGTTAATTTTGAGTTCTGCACTATGCTGACCTCTGAAGTGCTCAATATTCCCTTATGAAAGTTAGTCAACATACTTATGCGAGCGATGAGGGACACCAAAACATTTTCTACCTCTTGAAATCATCATCATCTGTCATTATTTGATAATTCTTTATACCTCTTACTAGAGTCGTTCCTCTGTGCTCTCACTTTACATCTAATGACCCCAGAAAATTAAATAATCTAAGGAAATAATAAAAATACAACCAAGTGCTCATTATGTGCTAGTAGGTACTGAAAATACAGAGGTAAGTAAGAAGAATCCTGCCCTCAGATTGTTCTCATTCTAGTGGGACTGGTAGGTGATTAAGTGATCATAAGACTCTAGTGAAGTTCTTTGAAAGAGGTAAGGGGAACATAGGACAGAAGCACATAGGTCAAAAAGGCTTTCAGTAGGGGTTGAAATGGTCATTAAAACCTGAGGGAAAATTAGGAGTGTATGTATGAGGAAAGGAATGAAGTTACAAGTTTAATATTACAGCATTTGAGCTATTCCCCCTTTAGTGGTTTGAAGTGAGCTAGAAATAGTTACTCACACTGTACCAACTAGAGTTGCATCACTAAACACAGAGCGTGGTACGTAGCATATGTGAGGAAATTAAATAAGTAAATAACTAACACGGTAAACAGAATTAATAGGTTTTGAGCAATCAGAGGAGTCATTATTGACTGGCTGTCAGTGCTCAGAGGTGACTTTCTTCATTACAGCCATCGGCTCTTCACTGCTTATTCAGTTCAACATATATTAAGCACTCAAAATGGACCGGGCACTATGCTAGGAGATACCATAAAGAAGACAGACCCTGCCCACAGCAAAGTCACAACCAAGTCAGGGGAAACACATATAAAAGTCTATTTCATTATGAAATGAAAAGTGCAGTGAGAAAGGAGTTCACACTTTAAAAATCTCCCCTCCATTCCAGACACGGTAATCATATGTTTATTTCTAAAAATTATAAATATAGAGTCCAACTTTAAAACAAGGTGAATATCTCCACACACCAGAAACTGACTGGAAACACTTGGCTATAATCAGGGCTAAAACCAGAGTGGAACATGTCCAGAATGGCCTAAGGTCATCTGCAATTCAACTCCGGCAGGAGGACGAGAACCAAAAGCCACCTACACCTTGTGGTGATCAGAGTCATTACGTGAAAGTCAGTGTTAGGACAGGACTCCCCTGCATCTGAAGAGAGAGAAAAAGAGCTGGACTCAGCGCAGCCCTATGTATGGGTTACCTGCAAAGCTGTGCGCCTCCAACGTCAGGACAAAGCCAAGAGAGCTTCAGAGATGGAACCCGGTCCAAGATGCTGGCTAGCTTAGTGACCAGATACACGATACCCCAATATCACTACGACACAAATCACCAATAGCAGGAAAACCTGATCTTAGGCTGGGGTCACCGGGGAAATAGGTGGAAGAAAACGCAACATCATCATACAAGGAGGAGCGAGCCCAGAAAGGGAGAAAATGTAACAAATCTCTCAAGGTGAGCCAGCAAACTAAAAGTTCAAAGAGAAAATCTAACCCTAAGAAAAACCGGCCGGCCCCTTTCCTCAGCACTCCCAATGAAAAACCTGCAGAATCTGTGCTTCGCAAACCCGCATCTCTAGACTGTGCTGGACTGAGCCCTAGGGCCAAGACAAAGAACGTCTCCATCAGGGAGCACAGAAAGGGATCTAGTGTATCTTAAACTAGATCCACAGAATGATCACTTTGAGATTCTCAAGCCGGTGAACCTGCAGGCAAAGAAGAGTGACCCCTCTGGCAGGAGAAACCCACCCTGATTATCAAGAAGAGTTGCCACTACAAGCTGGGCACCAGGAGGAGTAATCTGGAACTCAAGGAGTCAATGGGCTGTCTCCTGGTACTTCCATGTCTAAGGATAGCCCCAAACAGGCAGCTGCAGCAACCACAGACTGACAGGAGAGAGGCAACCAAGGGCTCAGCCCCCTGGGTATCACAGCCCAGCTACAGTGCTGGGGGAAAGTCAGGGAAGTCTAGACTGGAAAAGCTGGAGCAGGGAGATGATTACCCAATTACGGCCTCAGGACAGTCTTCAGCAGTGGGGACTGAACTTACTGCACTAACACTCCTGTCCAGGTCTTTCCTTTTAGATTCCAAACAGCTATAGCCTCCAAGAGCCCGTGACTGAGCGAACGGTGTGAGGCAAGAGGAGGTCTCAGAAGAGAGCGCACCGTAACAGATCTTCACGGTGTCCCTCACCGCGCAGCCTTGGTCCATCTAGATAACAATCCCAGGGGCAATTCTCAACCAGCGGGCAACAGGTTAACAGATAAATCCCCCAGCCGTGCGCACAGATAACGTGGAGGTGCACCCCCCCGGGATACCCGGTGGGGCTGAGCTCCAGCTGCCTACAACAGTTACCCCTCAGTACGGTGTCCCTACATTGGCTGTTCCCCCTGCCACACCTAGCTTCCCCCGTCCCACGCTCCTGACTGCTGGGGGTCACCTAGGATTAAATTACTTCACCCAAGTCCCTACCTCAAATTCTGCTTTGGGGAAAAAAGAAATCCAAAGGCTTAGGTATACAAGGAGACATGTATAAAGATGGTCTCTGCAGTACTGTTTGAATGACCAAAACTTCAGGACAAATCCAATACCCATCAGTAAGAAAAAAGGTAGGTAAATTATGATGTAAGCTTATGAAGGGACACTCTACAGCAGTTGAAGTTAACGATATAGCTCTCTATGTATAAAAACTGGTAGCATTCGAAAACAGAGCAAAAATTAAAGATGCAAACTGCAGAGTGTAGAGCATAAAACATACAGTATAACACGTACAAGGGAGGGAGGAATGAGACTAGAAAGTGAAACAAAAAGCCCTACCCACCACTCTCACCTCCGGGCATCATTCACGCCCTTCTGTGTGACCCTTAGAACACGCAGTAGTAAGGGTATGTCCTTCCCAAGATGATAAGGGCACCCCAGCTCCCATCTTGAGCGGGCTCTCTTGGATCACGCGCTTTCGAACAAGCCGGCTGCCGAGGCACGAGCAGCCCTGGGGAGGGTCCACGTGGTGAGGAGCTGGAGCTTTCCGCCCAGAGCCACTCGTGTGCGCGTGGAACCCCAACCTCCAACCCCAGGGAGGCCTTCGGGAGACCACAGACCTGGCCCATGGCTTGACTGCAGCCTCACGCAAGACCCCAAGCCAGATCCACCCAGCTAAACAGCTCCCAGATTCCGGACCCTAACAAAGTGTGTGAAACAATAAATGTCTGTGGCTTCAACTGCTAACTTGTGGGGTTATTTGTTCTAATACCGAGGACGTTAACAATATCAGCAATGTTTTGGATTTTGAGATAACAAAATTTTAACATTTGTTGATTTTCCAAGTGAAATACATGAGTACTTGCTAGATTATCTGTTATATCATCCTCCATAAAGGCATTAACATTATTATATATTTGTGGGTTTTGACTTGACAAGAGTTTAAAAATAAGCAAACAAACCAACAAAAACACTAGAGTGAAAGTTAACGGAAAGCTTCAATTTCCTTTTTCCTTAGAGTACACAAGTATGGTTTTCTAAAATGTCAGCTCCTAAAGCACAGTCACTCCATGCAAAATCATCTAAGTTCCTCTGCTCATGTCATAATGTAAGTTACTGTCAAGTACTCACTTTTTTATCGGAAATTCTAAAACTTTTAAAAATTATTTAATATCGCTAAAATACCTTTCAAGGAATTAAGATTTTGTAAGAAATTACTGCCTACATCTTTTGGATCTGAAAAACCAATTTTCTTCCACTGACTTGAGTTGTTAAATCTATTCCTTATTCTAAAGTTTCAGAGGCAGTTCCAAGGCCTATTAAAACAAGAACTTGAGGGCTTCCCTGGTGGCGCAGTGGTTGAGAATCCGCCTGCCAATGCAGGGGACACGGGTTCGTGCCCCGGTCCGGGAAGATCCCACATGCCGCGGAGCGGCTGGGCCCGTGAGCCGTGGCCGCTGAGCCTGCGCGTCCAGAGCCTGTGCTCCGCAACGGGAGAGGCCACAACAGTGAGAGGCCCGCGTGCCACAAAAAAAAAAAAAAAAAAAACAACAAGAATTTGATCGTGGAATTGAGATGAAATTAAAAATTTTACAAGTACTATTTTAAAATATGAAAAAATTTCAAGAATTACCACACTTTTCATTTCTTTTCACCCCTGATTCTGACAAGAGCCTGCGATAATAATAGTGGTGTTTGCGGACATCAACTACGTGCCAGGCACCATTCCAGACTCGACATCCAGCACCCTCTAATACCCACATCAACCCTACAAGGTAGGCATTATTATAATACCCGTTCTACCAGGGTAGAACTGAGGCTCAGAGAAGTTAAAAATATTTGCAGTTCATGCAGCTAGTATGTTGCAGTACTTAGATTTGAAACTAGACCTATGTCTCACAAAAGCCTTTTTCCCCTGAAACCCAATGAGTCCAAAAAGATACCAATATTTCATACTGACACATTTCAACAGGGAGAGGAAGAAGCTCCCCAAACTCAAAACTGTTTAACAAACAAAAACAATTTCAGTCACTCTGCAAAACAGCCCCTGCATTATTCACAGGTCACAAACAAAGCTGAGGCAAATCCCACTCCTACCCCAGAGGAAGGAGATCTCAGTTTCCACAGCAGTAGGATGATATCACACTACGGCTATCCCTGCAATGCAAGATTCCAAAAGCACCCTCACACTGCAATTTTCAGTGGACAAAGAGCTGAAACTTCCAGTGCCACATTACTTCCCTTATCCTTCCAGGATTACTTCCATTTCTTTCTACATTTGGTTTCAAGCATTTCATGCATTCACACATCAGTCACTTCAGCTCATCTCAGGCTCTGGAAACAGAGAGCACTGTCTGGCATAGATGAAAATGTAGAACAAAGCCCGACTCACTCTAACTGTATGAAGAACATTAGATAAATCTTTCTTTTCTTAGAGCAAATTTTACAATTCACAAACATTGTTTTACCACAAAGTCTGAGATTTAGCTCAAGTAAGTTCTTCTGGGGGTGGCAAGGAGAAGGACAATAATTTTACACACAGAAAACTGAGATATAACTTACATACAGTGAATTACACAGATCATTAGTGTTTAATGAGATGTGTCAAATCCAGACAACCAATACCCATCTAGATAGAGCACATTTCCTTTACTCCAGAAAATTCCCTCATGCTCCTTCCCAGTCAACCCCCAACCTCCTTAGACAACCATTGTTCATGTCTCTATTGCCAATTAGCGATACAGACAAGATTAGCTTTGCCAATTGTAGAACTTCATAGAATCATATAGCATGTACTGTTTGTCTAGCTTCTTGCATTCAGTCTGTTTTGAGATTCATCCATGTTGCTGTGTACACTGGTGGTTCATTCATTTCAATTACCGGGCAGTTTTAGCCATTCTCCCATTGACGGATATTCGAGTTGGTTCCAGTATTTGGCTATTACCAATAAAGCTGCTATAAACATTCTTTTACAAGCCTTTTGTGAATGTATGTTCTAGGGTAAATACCTAGGGTCATAGGCAAGTGTACGTTTAACTTTATAAAAAACTGCCAAAATGTATCCCAAAGCGGTTGCACCATTTACACTCCCACCAGCAATGTACGAGAGTTCCAGTTGCTCCACATCCTTGCCAAAATTTGGTGCTGTCAGTCATTCTAATCCTAGCAATTCTAATGAGTATGCAGAGGTATCTCATTATGGTTTTACTTGTTTATAACAGCTTTATTGAGATATAATTAACAAAGCATACAATTCACTCATTTAAACTACATAATTTGATGGATTTGGGTATATTACATTATTAACTTTTTTAATTGTGGTTAAACAAATATGTAACATAAAATTTGCCATTTTGATTATCTTTAAGTGTAGATTTCAGTGGCTTTAATTATATTCATAATGTTGTACAACCATCACCACTAATTCCAAAACTTTTCTAAGACCCCAAACAAACTCTTCAACCATTCAACAATAACTCCCCCCCACACCAACCCCTGGTAATCTCTAATCTCCTTTCTGTCTCTATGAATGCGCCAATTCTAAGTACTTCATAGAGGTGGAATCTTACAATATTTGTCCTTTTATGCCTGGCTTCTTTCACTTAGCATGTTTTCAAGGTTCACCCACATTATAGCATGTATCGGTACTTTATTCCTTTTTATGGCTAAATAATATTCCACTGTAGGTACATACCACATTTTGTTTATCCATTCATCTGCTGATGGACACTTAGGTTGTTTCCATCTCTTGGCTATTGTGAATAATATCTCAATGAACACTGGCATACAAGTATCTGTTTGAGTCCCTGCTTTCAACTCTCTTGGGTACGTACATACATAAGAGTGGAACTGCTGGATCATATTCTGTGTTTAACTTTTTGAGGTGCCACCAAACTCTTTTCCATAGTAGCTGAACCATTTCACATTCCCACCAGCAATGTACAAGGGTTCCAAACTCTCCACATCCTCACCAACACTTATTTTCCATTTTTTGGTAACAGTCATCCTAAAGAGTGTAGAGTGGTGTCTCATTGTTTTAATATGCATTTTCTTGATGATTAATGATGTTGAGTACTTTATAATGTGTTTGCTGGCCATTTATATAATCTTCCTTTGTAAAGCACAGATTTTTATGACCAATTTTTTAATTGGATTGTCTTTTTATTATTGAGTTGCAGGAGCACTTTTATATATTCCAAAGCAAGTTCTTTGTCAGATATATGTATTGCAAATATTTTCAGTCTATGGCTTGCCTTTTTCATTTTCTTAATGGTGTCTTTTGATGAGCAGAAGTTTTTTTAAATTTTGATAAAGTCTAGCTTGATAATTAATTTTTTCTTGCAAGGTTAATGTTATCTGTGTCCTGGTTAAGAAATGCCTGCCTACACACAAGGTCACAAAGATATTCTCCCATCTTCTAAACATTTTATAGTTTTAGCTTTTATGTTTAGGTCTACAATCCATGTTGAAATATTTTTTGTGAATGGTCCAAGGTATGGGTCAAAGTTTATTTTATTCCAATTAGATATCAAGTTGTTCTACCACCACCATTTGTTGAAATAAATAATTTTTAGATTGACTTTGGTTTAGAGTTTGCAAATATTTTGGAAATGGGCTTAACACTCCTTACACAACATTCAGCATTCAATAAAAGATAGGACCGGGCTTCCCTGGTGGCGCAGTGGTTGAGAATCCACCTGCCGATGCAGGGAACACAGGTTCGTGCCCCGGTCCGGGAAGATCCCACATGCCGCGGAGCGGCTGGGCCCGTGAGCCATGGCCACTGAGCCTGCGCGTCCGGAGCCTGTGCTCCGCAACGGGAGAGACCACAACAATGAGAGGCCCGCGTACCACAAAAAAAAAAAAAAAAAGACAGGACCAAATGACTAAACACAGGAAGACAGAAAATGACAATAGTTATCAGGCACATTCTCTAAAAAAAAACTATAATTAATAGGCTTAAGAAGGTAAATGACAAAATGAATTTCAACAGAGTAATCCATTTTAAAAAATCAAACAGAAATTCTGCAATACAATAACAAATAATACAAAAATACAATACCTGAAACTAAGAACACAATAGATGATAGCAGATGAGACATAGCAGAAAAGAGGAATAGAGAACTAGAAGGCAGATTAGCAGAAAAATTTCAAACCAAAGCTCAGAGAGAATGGGAAATACATAAAGGAGGCTTTGAGACATATAAAATACAGTGAAAGGTTTAACATATGTGTAATTACAGTCCTTGAAGGAAAGGAAAGAACAGGAGAGAAGCAGTATCTGAAGAAACTCTGGATGACAATTTCCTAAACTGTTCAAAGACACCCAATTCAAGAAGCATTATCCAAACAGGATAATTACAAAAAAGCCAACCATCTCTGTCCTCATAGGCCTTCATTCTGGAAGGAGACAGAGAACAAATAAGAAACCACTATTAATAATTACATAGTAAATATGTTAGAATCTAATACGTTCTTTCTTTAAAAAAGGGAAAATAGTTTATAAAGTAAAGAGGTCCCAAAGTACGGAGGGAAGTATCTGCACTATTATATAGGATATACAAGGCCGTGAAGGAAGTAATCAGAAAAATAATTTTGACTAAACATAGGTTAACAAGAAAAAAGTAGCCACACTGAGAGAAGCTTAAAAAAATTATCATGAACATGGAAGAAAAAAGACTACGCACGCACGGTGAGTAATCACTTATACAAATAGCAGCAGTTTGTTAAGCACCTACAATTATCAGACTGTATGCTAGATGCTAGGGATACAGGGAATGTGATACATTCACTTTATTCAAGAAGCTTATCGGATGGAAGAGCAATGAGGTATCAGTTTAAGCATGAGAAGAATTTACAGAAGGCAGAATCCAAATGTTACACTGTTTCATGAATACTCAAGAACCAGAACATAATCTTCCCTACAGAAAAAAACAGAGTAGCATTACTCAACAGAACTTACTGTGGTGATGGAAAAATTCTGTATCTGCACGGTCCAATAAGGTAACCACCAGCCACCCATGACTGCCTACCGAATACTTCAAATGTGGCTGGTACGAGGAATGGAATTATTAATTTTACTTATTGCTAATTACTTTAAATAGCCACATGTCACGAGTGGCTGCACGGACAGTGGAGGTAAACAGTATGACAACCAATCTCACTTGGCTCTACACTTCAATAGAGGGGTCTGCAGACATCATAAAGATAAATGATGAAGAACTACATCATAAGGGTAACTAAAGGGCTGGAAAATAGAACCTCCAGGAAAAGGCTGAAAACAGAAATTCTTAATGTATTTACATCTTACTCTGTTTCAGAAAGAATCTAGCATGACTTGTAAAGACTCGGAGCACAGCAAGAAAAATCACTTGTTAAATGTTAAAAATGCAAATACGGACATTAAAAAGGTATAAAACAAATTTAAAACAATTAATAAAAAGAACTACCTTCCACAAAGAAGAAATAACTGAATAGCCTCTTAGTACTGATATTTTATGACCATAAGCAATTTCTTTTTACAGATTTTAGTGGTTAAGACACTATTCAAGGAGTGGGTTACAGAATGTGGGTTTAATCCAGAGGACGAAAATTTTAGATTGGTATACTGATGATCTATATACCAATATATATAACAAATTACCCCCAAACTGAGCAGTTTAAAACAATCACATTTATGGTCTCACACAGGTCAGAGTCTCTCGTGAGCTTGCACACATGGCTGTGGGCTTGACTGGGACTGAGAGGATCCACTTCCCGGATGGTTATCACATGGCTGCTGGCAGGAGGCCTCAGTTCCTCACCACACAGATCTCTCTACTTGGACGCTTGAGTGTCCTCACAACATGGCAGCTGGCTTTGTCAGAGTGAGTGATCCAAGAGAGAAAGCAAAGGGGAAGCTGCACAGCCTTTTGTGTCTCAGAAGTCACACACTGTCATTTCCCCCATGTCTATTATTTACAAATAAGTCACTAAGTTCAGCCCACACTCAAGGGGAGAGGAATTCTTTTGTTCCATCAATCACTTTCTTACTTTCCTCAGTACGTTCTTGCTTTGTCCGGTGTTTTTCTATTTGCTGCTCTGAGGCCTCATTTTGCTTCACTTACATCCCATCCAACTCCTACCACCTCGGTCCATCCTCCTTCTGGGTCCATCGCCATTGGGTGGACCCTCTCAGAGGAGCTGGACTCTGGAAACCCCATGAGTTTCTGTGAGGGGTAACTAGGGATTTGCCCAAAGACACACAAAGAAGTAGTGGCAGAATCAGGACCAGAAGCCGGATCTCACAAACTCTCATCAAGGGCTCTCTGCCCCACCACACAACTATATGCCTCCCTATCCCAAGACCTGCACATCAGTTCACCTTTCCTGGTCTTCAAACTCCGCCTGGAATTAGGACAAACTTCCTGCCAGCCCCAGGAAAAACTCAAATCAAATATGGGACGCATCTTCACTTCCTCATTCTTCCCCAACAATCCAACTGGTCCCTGAGTCTTGTCTATTCAACCTTGTAAATATTTTTCAATATTTATCCTACCCACCCCCATAGATACTATCTTAAATTCAGGCACTTTTCTCCCTCACTTGGGCTTCTGCATCAACTTCTTAAAAGTCCCCTGCCTCTACCCTCACCCTAATGTATCCCCAACAATGACAGTCAGAGATCTACAGATCTTGCCATGCCATGCCCCTGAAAGAACCTTCAATGGGTCCCCTCACAAGGGACAGAGTCAAGAAAGGTCTTGGAAACTGGCTCGGGGTCTCGGACTTTATCCTCCAGGTTATAAAGAGTGCCCTGATGTTTGACCATCTCCTCTGTACCGTACACCTTACCGATGTTATCTCATTTAAACCACTCAGAAACTGTGCAAAATCAGAACACAGTTCCTTTGCACATACTGTTCTTTCTAATTAGCCTTCTCATCTGTAAGCCATGAAGCCAACGTAATCGAAAACCTTTCCTGGCCCACCAATCTATCCATGAGGTCCGCAGTTCCCCCTGTGCCACTACCTCTTCCTGTCTAGACCCCCCCCATTACAATTTGTTTACACAGCAATTACTCCAACATGCTTGAAAAAAGGGGGGTATCACATTCATCTCTGCACCGTCAGCCTCTAGAAAAGAACCTGTTTCAGAGTAGGTGCTTAATAAAGGTAGATGACTGATTACTGACTAAAATGAGGGTCTGTCATGGTATAGATATGCCCAAGCAGTAACTCATTCAACACATCTCCCAGAGTGTCGTATCAATTAACATATCTCCCCAAAATCCCAAGGAGCAGTGCCCTGGGCTCTTAGCACTCTTTCAATTGCTCACACTTCTTATTGTGATTTAAGGCAGGAGAAGTGCTCAGATCTAAGGGACCTCTAGGACTTCTACGCTCCCTCTACTCTGCAATCTGCTGGCTCCCCAGAACAGGACTTTCCAGAAGACTTTTTATTTTTCAACATCATCACCTAGCACAAAACCTGGCACATGGGGGATCATCCATAAATGTGTTAAAGGATAATATCAGCTAGCATTTACTTAGTACTATGCGTCAGGTATGTGCTAAGGATTTAATATGCATTATCTCATTTAATCCTGACAAACAATGTCCCCAGAAAGGTACTGTCCAACATTATTCCTATTAAACAGACGTGGAAACTGAGGCCCAGAGAAGACTAGAACAAAATCAAACAGGCACTGACTCAGGGCATCACATACTTTATATTTTCACATGCTTTATTTCATTTATTCCTCTGTACAATTCAGAAATGAAGTCATGTATTATATTCCCATTTTTAGGCAAAAAATCTTAAGGCTTGGAAAAATTGCACAATAACGCACGCACAGCTTGTAGGGCCAGGAACCAAATCCAGGCCTGTCAGACTCCTGGGCACCTTTGACAATGGCCATCTGGCCCTTCAATAGCAGAGTAAGGATTGAAGTGGCCTCTCCACAAAGCGCGGCCACCACTGGGGGTGCAAAGCCTGAGCTGACAGGCCGAATGGAGTGACGCCACCTCCCACCTTGCACATCTGTAACGTGTCTCTCCCCCACCAGCACGTATGCTGACTCCGGCGGCCTGTCGGTCTGTTCCCGTTACAGGGGCGCCATCAACGCGACTCAACTAACCAAACAGGCAGCAAGCGGCCAAAGGCTCACTTGGCTCGGTCCCCCTTCCTGCACCCGGCTTCACACCTGTACTGACGGGCGGGGAGCAGGTGTCAGCCCCCCGGGGCACCTCGGGGACCGGGCGCGGGAGGACGCGGGCCTGGCATCGGCGGCCCGGGGCCCCTCGGGCGCATCGCGGAGGCCGCCACCCCGCGGCCGTCCCGGGAGGAGGAGGCGGCCCACTCCCCAGCTGCCGCGCCCCCGCCCCGCTCCCGCAGCCCCACCGGGCCGCCCCCGACGCTCGCGCCGCCCGGGCCGTTACCGATTCCGCTGCTCTTTGAAGAGCGCCGTCAGCGCGCGGAGAGCCTCCAGGTCCTGGATGGGCGCGGGCACCATGACGCCGGACAGCCTGCCGGGCGGCGGCCTGGGCGCCGCCATCTTGCCGCTCGCAGCTCGGGCCGAGCGGGCGACGACGAGGAGCAGCAGGAGGAGGAGCAGGAGGGAAGGCAGAAGGGGGAGGAGCGCGCCCCGCAGCCTCCGGACGCCGCCGCCGCCGCCTCTGCGCCGCTGCAGCCCGTGGCCGGGGTGGGAGAGCGCGACAGCACGCGCCCCGGATCGCCTCGGGCTGAAGGACGCAACGGCTCGGCGAGGGGAGGGGGCGCGGGCGGAAGTCCCGCCTGTAGGGAGGGGGCGCCGGCCGGAAGTTCGGCCTGTGGGGAGGGGGCGCGGGCGGAAGTTGTGTTTGAGGGGGTGGGGAAGTCAGGAGGGTGGAGGATCCCAGAGAAGTCCGGATGGGGCGCCGGGACAGGGGCGCCTGGAGGGGGGAGGTGCGGGCAGAGGGGGTCTCCACGGGAGGGGTATGAGGAAGGGTGGGGAGTCCTGCAGACGCTCCCCCGGCGGAAAAGGCTGAAGCCCTGGATCCTGCGGTTGGGTGGGTTGCTCAGTGCCCACACCGACCCACTCGGAACTGGAGCAGTCTGTCTCCAGCTTGCGAGTCTCAGACCCTGGAAGCTCGCTTCCCAATTCGTACTGATCATTTACTGACGATAACAGTTCATTTACCAGGCCTGCTTGGGGTGAGAATACGTTGTTCCAGGTCATCGAGGGCTTTATATACAATTTGATGTCAAGGAGCTAAATTCTACATAGGTAGGGTAAGAATTGTGTTTTTCTAAGGGAAATGAGTATATTTTATAGGAATCAGACAAGGCTTCTCTGGCGTGTTGGTAACTCACATGTTTTCTTTCCACCACGCTTTATCATATCACGTATATGTCCTTTCAACAGGCATTGTTGCCAAGCCCCATGCTAGGTGCTGGGCAAACGGTGGTCCCTCGGTATCTGTGTGGGATTGGTCCAGGATCTCCCACGGACACCAAAATCCGTGGTTGCTCAAGTCCCGTAGTTGGCCCTCTGTATCCACGGATGTGGAACTCATGGATACAAAGGGACGCCTGTGTAAATATCAATAAGAGACGATCCCAACCCTGAAGAAACTCAAAGACTATTGAGAGAGAGACAGGCAAACATAATTGAATACAGTTGATTACTGCTATGATAGAGGACTACACAAATTGCTATGGGACCACTTAAAATATGTAAATAGTACCCTCTACATTTTTATTTGAAGAGTAGTTGTGTGTTTATAACGTAGCGCTTTTGATGTTCTTTGCTAAATAAAATTTAAAGACCCAGTAAGCACCACTGGAGTATGCAGGAGAGCTGAAACATGAACAAGCAAGTCACCTGATATTGTAATTCGGCCTTACCCATTTAACTGACTACATATTCATTCATTCCGCAAGTATTTCTATGTACCTACTATGTGCCAGGCATTAGATCGCCTAGCAGTGCTCAAGACCATTCAAAATGTTTAACAATACTTAAACTAGCAGGGCAAAATCTCCCAATTTTTCCCTGAAGAACAGGGAATAGTAAAACGTACTGTCACCAATCAAGACCTTACCCGTTGGACTTCCCTGGTGGTGCCGTGGTTAAGAATCCGCCTGCCAATGCAAGGGACAAGTGTTCGAGCCCTGGCCCAGGAAGATGCCACATGCTGCGGAGCAACTAAGCCCGTGCGCCACGACTGCTGGGCCCACGTGCCAGAACTACTGAAGCCTGCACACCTAGAGCCTGTGCTCTGCAACAAGAGAAGCCACGACAATGAGAAGCCCGCGCACTGCACTGAAGAGTAGTCTCTGCTCACCGCAACTAGAGAGAGCCCACGCACAGCAACAAAGACCCAACACAGCCAAAAATTAATTAATTAAGGGGAAAAAAATCTTACCCCTTAGTTTTCTATTCTTAATTGTAAAACAAAAGTAACTACTCTGATTCTTCCAGAAAACATGTCCCATAATATTCAAATTCATTACCTGGAATATTGCAGTATGAACCTGACTGCTCTCTTTGCTTCTTCTCTTGCCTCCCTACATTCTATCCTTTAAAAATATTATAAGTTGGGCTTCCCTGGTGGCGCAGTGGTTGCGCGTCCGCCTGCCAATGCAGGGGAACCGGGTTCGCGCCCCGGTCTGGGAGGATCCCACATGCCGCGGAGCGGCTGGGCCCGTGAGCCATGGCCGCTGGGCCTGCGCGTCCGGAGCCTGTGCTCTGCAACGGGAGAGGCCACAACAGAGGGAGGCCCGCATACCACAAAAAAAAAAAAAAAAAAAAAAAATTATAAGTCAACATTTCACTTTGCTCCAAACCCTCTAAAGGATTTCCATTTCACTGAGAACAAGAACCAAAGTTCTTCCAATGGAAGAGTCCCTAAATAGGGCACGTCCTTCCTCCTCCCCCGACTCTGATCACATCTACTAGCCTCTTCCTCATCCACTGAGCTTCAGCCACCCTGCCCTCCTTGTACTCCACCTGGGGACGTACCCTTCTGCCTCAGGATTTTGCACATGCTGTTCCTTTTGCATGGAACACCTTCAATTCTCTCCCAGCAGATACTTGTGTGGTTTACTTCCTTCATCTGCTCAAAAGACCTCTTAATGGGTTTCCCTTATCAATCTTTAAAACTGTAACACACCACCCAAATTCCTGATCCTCAGGACTTTTTCTTCATAGCCCTTAACAGTTTCTATATCATATCCTTTACTTACCTATTTATTATTGTTACTTTATTTTGTGTACTGCCAGAATGTTTAAGTTCCATGAGGACAAAGATTTTTGTCCTTTTTTTTTTTTTTTAACTTTTGTATCTCCAGTATCTAGAAGAGGGCAGGCTATGTGGTAATTGCTCAGTAAATGTCAGTTAAGTTAATGAACAAAAGATATTTTTAAAATATATTTTCAGAAAGGAGAAAGGAAATAACATGCCTCCAGAAGAAGGTCAACAATTCAAAAAGTACAGGAAAGAGGAAGGATGCAAGAGAGGAAGAAAATATTTATAAAGAAGATTGAAAGAGAAATCGAGACCTTAACAGGACAGACTAGAAGTATGGGGGAGTATAAGAAATAAAAGGATATTAAATTGGTCAAACAGTGGGGTGTTATCGACTGCCTGGAATTGACTAGAGGATTTCAACCTTGGCTGAATTGCCCCCGCATCGGCAGGCGGACTCTCGACCACTGCGCCACCAGGGAAGCCCTAAATGGCATTTTTTAAATGTTAAATAATCATGCCTTAGGATGAACGTGCCACCACGCAGAAGTACGTGAATGAAACTTCAGATGAAATTTGTGATATGTTCTTGTATTCAGCCCACTGCAGAAGAGTTGCATCAGCAATGATTCAATAAATCAAGAAGTGAAAATAAGTAGATAAAAAAGAAAGGAAAAAGAAATGGGGGAAAAAGAAAAGCAAGGGAGAAAGTAGGTGAGGTTCAAGGCAAAAAGATTTGGACCAAAGCGCATATGGTTTTGGCAATGAAAGTGAATGCTGGGGCTTCCCTGGTGGCGCAGTGGTTGAGAGTCCGCCTGCCGATGCAGGGGACACG
>NC_041219.1:48437704-48500530 GCF_002837175.3 Physeter macrocephalus | reverse complement strand
CGGCTGGGCCCGTGAGCCATGGCCGCTGAGCCTGCGCGTCCGGAGCCTGTGCTCCGCAGCGGGAGAAGCCACAGCAGTGTGAGGCCCGCGTACCACAAAAAAAAAAAAAAAGAAAAAAAAAAAAGAAAGTGAATGCTGGTAAAGAGAACAAAAGATGAGCGACGGGGGAGAGAAACATTCTTGCTTGTGTTGGCTACTCTCTCTGAAACCTTCTCCTTACCATCTCTGCCTATGATTCTCTCGCTAGAAAGCTTATGCCATATATCAGCTCCTCCACCGGAACATCATGTTTGTTAGATGCCGGAGTCAGCCCACAACTCTCTTTGGCACTAACTTTGTAGAGTCAGCCTTCTACTATAGACGTGTTTATGTACTGTCTTTCAAATCTGAGATCCCTCAAGGCAGGGACTTCATCTTCCTCATCCTGTTCAGGACCAAGTTCAATGCCCTGTGCTTAGAAGCAATGCTCTAAATATCTGTGGAACTGAAAACTTTGGAGACCAAAGGAAAAAAACCAGAATAGTGTAATTGTTAAGAGCAGGGATCGGCAAACTGCAGCCTGCAAGCCAAATCTTTCCCACTATCTATTTTCATAAATTTTATTGGAAACTGTCACACTCATTCGTTTACATATTGCCTATGGCCTCTCTGATGCTACAGTGGCAGAGTTGAGTAGTCGTGACAGACTGTAGGCCTACAGAGTCTAAACTATTAACTCTTTGGCTTTTCACAGGGAAGGTTTGCCAACCTTTGGTAAAGAGCATGAGCTCTGCAATCAGACAAACTTGGGTGATGTGAATTCTGCTTTCATCTCTTAGCACCTGACTTTGGACAAGTAACCACCTTTTTAAGCCTATTTTTTTTCATTTGTAAAATGGAATAGTAATAATACATACTTAATTGAGCGGTTGGGAAGATTCAGTGAGATAGTCTATGTCACTATGATAGCCCAGTGTCTGTCATACACTTAGCTTAGCTAAAGGACATTAAGCTAAGTGAAGTAAGCCATTCGCAAGAAAGACAAATACTGCATGATTAGTCAAAATCATAGAGCAGAAAGCAGAATGGTGGTGGCCAGGGGCTGGGGGAGGAAAGAATGAGGATTTTTTTTTTTTTTTTTATGCACGTAGAGTTTTCAGTTTCACAAGGTGAAAAGAATTATGGAGATAGATGGTGGTGATGGTTACACATGGTGAATGCATTTAATATCACTGACCAGTACATTTAAAAATGGTTAAGATAGCAAATTTTACGTTATGTGTGTTTTACCACAATTTTTAAATTTATTTATTTATTTTTTTGGCTGTGCCAGGTCTTAGTTGCGGCATACGGGATCTTTAGTTTCGGCATGCGAACTCTTAGTTGCAGCATTCAAACCCTTAGCTGTGGCCTGTGGGATCTAGTTCCCTGACCAGGGATTGAACCCGGGCCCCCTGCATTGGGAGCGTGGAGTCTTAGCCACTGGACCACCAGGGAATCCCACACAGTTTTTTTAGTGAAAAGGAAAAGGCCACCTCTGTGGGCACAGGCCCAGGTATATCTCTTGCCTGAGGACTTCCTCTGCTTTACACTTTTCAGCAGCTAAGATCACAGGAGGTTGAAGGTCAGAAAAGAAGAGAAATTCATTGAGAACAATCTGCAAAGGCCAGAACTACTTAACATCAAATGAGCTTTGTTGAGTCAATCAGTACCAAACAATAGTCAGATGTTATTAACACTCCTCCTGCCTTCTCTGCCTGAACTTGGAATTCTTCCACTGGCATTGACATTGTCTGTTATTGAGCCCTTAATTAGAAACATCAGGCAGAAAACTATGGAAGGGAAACTTACAAACTCCATTCTGAATGGAGCCATCATTGAGACAGTGGTTTAGACCAGTGCTATTCAAAGTGTTCTTTGTGAACCAATTCATGACAGGATTCTACTTCTGGGTGAGATGGATGAAGACCCTACCAGACCACACACACACACACACACACACACACACACAAAACCACTGAAGGTATTTGAGAGTGAACAGAAGCTGACAGGCTCTTATGAGGAGTGCATGCTCCTTGGAGGAGGGGAGATGGAGAGGCATACAAGTAAGTTGGTGTACCTGTGGCTTTTATCCTGGGACTACATATTGTACACATTGTGCATCCAGCATGGGGATCACATGTGGAACACCTTGCATCTTTTCTGGGCTGTAGAAACATAAAAGTAAATGTATGAAAATATGAACATTGAGGAGAGTGGGAGAACGCACAAAAGGGAGAGAGCCAGGGAATGGATCCTCAAATGCATTCTGTCCATACCTCTGACTGCCCTCTGAAGCACACACACGTGATGTAGACCCAAAGCAACTCAACTAAAGACAAACAATCTGAAGCAAGACTAGCGCTATCCCTGAAGAAACAGAATTTTCAGTTCACGTTCACACGAGAAAATTGCCTGATGAAACAAACACTTAGTAGAGGAAAATAACAGAACCCAGAATCTCTCCAACTTAATATTCACATCAGGATACAATCCGAAAGCTACCTGAAAGGAACAATGAAAAAGAAAATGGACAAGAAAACCAATTAAATCCATCCATGCAATGAGCCAGATGTTAGAACTGACAGAAACAGATTTTAAAGTAAACATTACAACTAAATTCAATGAATTAAAATAAAACAGACCTCAATGAATAAAAACCTCAAGAGAAAAGTGGTAAATCTCAGCAGAGAAATACAAATGTAAAAAAAAGACCAAATGGAAATTGTAGACTTGAAGAAGACATGACAGACAAAAGAGTAAGTGAAATCAAATCAAGAGATAGATTAATAGGTAAATAAATGAAAGAAGAAAAGAAAGAAAGAAAAAAAGAAAAAGAAAGAAAGAAAGAAAAGAAAGAAAGAAAGGAAAAGAAAGGAGGTAGGGAAGGAAGGAAGAGAGAGCAAAAAAGGAAGGGAGGGAGGGAGGGAAGGAGGAAGGGGAGAAAACAATTTTCCAAGAATAAGAACAGAGAAAACATGGGGAAAAAAGGAACAGAATTTCAGGGACCTGTTAGAGGATATCAGATGTTCAAATGTTAGTGTAATTGCAATACCAAGAGGATAGGAGAGAGAGAACAAGACACACAAACACGCACACACACAAAGTATTTGAAGAAATAATGGCCAAAATTTTCCAAAGCTGATGAAAGACGGAAATTTGCAGATATAAATGTTAAACCAGCACCAAGCAAAATAAACACAAAGAGCCTATGCCAAGACACATCACACTATTGAAGGCTGAAACGAGAGAGCAAACACTGATAGCACCAAGAGGAAAAGTACATATTATACACAGAAAAACAATGATCTGGAGGGTGGCTGACCTATTAGAAACCATGGAGGCTAGAAGACAGCAGAACGACCTCTTTAAACTACTGAATGAAAAAACTATCAATTCTGTATCTGGAAAAAACATCATTCAAGAATGAAAACAAAGACATTTTAAGATAAAACATAACTAAGAGAATTCCTCTCCAACAGAACCACACCATGGGAAATGCTGAGGGAGCTTCTTTGGGCTGAGGGAAATGCTATCAGATAGAAATGCAAATCCTAAAACGATGGAAGAGTATTAGAAATGGTAATATCTGGGTAAATGCAAATGACCGTTTCTTCTCTTTGCCCTTTTCTCCTAATTGTTTTATGAACCATATAACAGTTTATATAAAAAATTATAACATAATTTAACTTATTACTTATAATTTAACTTATAATTTATAATTATAAGAAAATTGAAACATTTTCTTGTGAGGTTTATAACATATGGAAATGTATGAAGTGTAACAACAATAATAGAAGAGACAGAGGAGATATTGACCTGAGTTCATTGTATAATAGATTCCTTAGGGCAACCACTAAAAAAAATGCAAAGAATTATAGATAAGATGCCAACAGGAAAATTGAAATGGAATTCTAAAAAGCATTCTAAACAAAAGGAGCAATGTGGGGGGGGCGAATGCAGAAGAGACAAATAAACAAACAAACAAAATGACAAATCCAGCCCAATCATATCAATAATTACGGTAAAGGATAATGGAATAAACACTCTAATTAAAGGTTAGAGATCATCAGAATGGATTTTTTTTTAAGACATCTGTATAAAGACAGATAAGTTGAAAGTTAACGGATGGAAAATAGATACACCATGCAAACTATAAGCATAAAAGGTCAGAGTGGCTATATTAATATTGGATAAAATAGATTTTATCAGAATGTTTTACCGGGGATAAAGACGGACACTTCATAATGATGAAAGAGCAAATTCATCAGGAAGATGTAATAATCATAAATGTGTATTTGCCCAATAAGAAAGTTTCAGATACATGAAGCAAAAAATGACAGAATTAAAGGGAGACAGGCAATTCCACAATCGTAATTGGATATTTTACCACTCCTATCTTATCATTGGCTAGAAAAACTAAACAAAAATCGGCAATGATATAGAATAGCTGAACAACAGTTTAAACCTTTTTTACTTAGGTAATAGTTCCACAGTGCAACAATTTTCAACAATGATACAGCATGCATTCTTTTCAAGTGCACTTGGGTAGACCATATTCTGGGCATAAAATAAGTCTTAATACATTTACAAAGATTGAAATCATACAGAGTATGTTCTCTGACTGCAGTGGGACTATATCAGAAAACAGTAATAATAAAATAACCTGGAAGTGCCCCAAATATTTGAAAAACTTAAAAATAATAATTGGATCAAAAAAGAAATACAAAAGAAATTAGAAAGCGTTTTGGACTGAGTGATGATGAAAATGTCATATCAAAGTTGGTGGGATAAGGTTAAAGCAGTGTTTAGCAGGAAATGTAGTTTTAAATGCATAGATTGGAAAAGAAGAAAGAGCTCAAACACATTATCTAAGCTTTCATCTTAAGATACTAGAAAAAGGAGAGCAAATTAAACCCAAAGCAAGCATAAGGAAGGAAATAATAAAAATAAGGGGAGGACTTCCCTGGTGGCACAGTGGTTAATAATCTGCCTGCCAATGCAGGGGACACGGGTTCGATCCCTGGTCCAGGAAGATCCCACATGCCACGGAGCAACTAAACCCATGCACCACAACTACTGAGCCTGCGCTCTAGAGCCTGCGAGCCACAACTACTGAGCCCACGTGCCACAACTACTGAAGCCCACGCTACTAGAGCCTGTGCTCTGCAACAAGAGAAGCCACCGCAGTGAGAAGCCCGTGCACCACAACAAAGAGTAGCCCCCGCTTGCCGCAACTAAAGAAAGCCCACGTGCAGCAACGAAGACCCAATGCAGCCAAATAAATAAATAAATAAATAATAAAAAGAGCAATTTAAAAAAAAGATAAGGGGAAAAAAGTCAATGAAATAATAGAAAAATAATATGGAGTATCAGTGAAAGCAAAAGCTTTTTCTTTGAAAAGGATAATAAAACTGAGAAGCTTCTAGCTGGACTGATTATCGGGAATAAAAGAGAAGACATTACTACAGATTCTATAGACATTAAAAGAATAATAAGGGCATGTTATGAACAACTTTATGGCAATAAACATGACAATCTATGTGAAATGGACAAATTCCTTGAAAGACACGAATTACCAAAACTCATCCAGAGAAAAGTATAAAACGTGACCAGCCTGATATCAATTAAATAAATTGAATTTATAAATAAAAACCTTCCCATAAAGCAAACTCCAGAGTGACATGGCTTCAGTGGTAAATGCTCTCATGCATTTAAGAAAGAAATAGTATCAATTCCACACAAACTCTTTCAGAAAAAAAGATAACATTTCTCGACTTACTTTATGAGGCTAGCTAGTATTAACCTGATTCCAAAACCAAGCAAAGACCTCATAAGAAAAAAAAGAGCTACAGACTAATATCCCTCATAGACGCAAAAATCCTTAACAAAATATTCACAAATCAAACCATATATTAAAATGACAATACATCAGGACCAAGTGGGGTCATATTCTGGGAATGTAAGATTAGGTTAATATCCCAAACTCAATCAATATGGTTCATCATATTAATAGAATAAAAGAGAAAAGCCATATTATCATTTAAATAGGTGCAAGTAAAAACATTTGATAAAATGCAAGAGGATTTCTTGACAAAAACTCCCAGAAAGGTAAAAACAGAAGGGAATTTTCAAAACCTGATTAAGAGCATTTACAAAAAACTTACACCCAACATCATATTCAATGGTGAAAGACACAATGCTTTCTATATAAGATCAGGAACAAGGCAAGGATGTCTGCTCTTACTATGTCTATTTAACGTTTTACTGGATGTCCTAGCCAAGACTAGGAAAAGAAATGGAAGATATACAAATTAGGAAAGAAGTGAAAATGTCCTTTTTGCAGACCACTTAATCATGTATGTAGAAAGCCCTAATGAGTCTATGAAAACTCTACTGGAACTAGTAAGTGAATGTAGCAGGG
The DNA here is from genome assembly GCF_002837175.3 of Physeter macrocephalus. Classification (NCBI taxonomy): domain Eukaryota; kingdom Metazoa; phylum Chordata; class Mammalia; order Artiodactyla; family Physeteridae; genus Physeter; species Physeter macrocephalus. The sequence continues at coordinate 48,494,088 of NC_041219.1, read as the reverse complement.
TTATACATGAAAATCAATTGTATTTCTATACACTAGCGATGAACAATTACAAGTTCAATTTAATGAACGACTTCACTTATGATAACATCAAAAATACTTATGGGCTTCCCTGGTGGCGCAGTGGTTGAGAGTCCGCCTGAAGATGCAGGGGACGCGGGTTCATGCCCCGGTCCGGGAGGATCTCACGTGCCGCGGAGCGGCTGGGCCCGTGGGTCATGGCCGCTGGGCCTGCACGTCTGCAGCCTGTGTTCCGCGGTGGGAGAGGCCACAGCGGTGAGAGGACCACGTTCCGCGAAAAAAAAAAAACAACTTAGGAATAAATTTAAATGAAAGATGTACAAGTCCTGTACAATGAAAACTACAAAACATTACAAAAGGAAATTGAAAAAGACGTAAATAAATGAAAATATATACCATGTTGGTAGATTGAAAGACTTGATATTTCTAAAATGTCCGTCCTCCTCAAACTGATCTATAGATTCAATGCAAAAAAAATTTTAACAGTCTTTGTGAAAAGACGTTGACATTTAAAAATTTGTATGAAAAGACAAAGGACCTAAAATACCCAATACCATTTTGCAAAATAAGAACAAAGTTGAAGGATTTAAACTATTTGATTTCAGGACTTACTATAAAGCTACAGTCATCAAGACAGTGTGGAATTGGCACATAGATCAATGGAATAGAATAGAGAATCCAGAAATATGCCCACACTTATATGGTCAATTCACTTTTAATAAAAGCACCAAGGTAATTCAAAGGCGACATCAATGAGTTACCATTATGCATCCATTAGAAAGGCTAAAGTTAGGAAGACAGATAATAACAGTGTTATTGATGATGCAGAGGGACTGGTGGGACTGAAAGTTGTATAGCTACTTTGCAAAACAGTAGGGCAATATCTTTTTTTAAAATTAATTAATTATTTTTGGCTGCACTGGGTCTTGGTCGCTGCGTGTGGGCTTTCTCTAGTTGCGGCGAGCAGGGGCTACTCCTCATTGCAGCGAGCGGGCTTCTCATTGAGGTGGCTTCTCTTGTTGCGGAGCACCGGCTCTAGGTGCGCAGGCTCAGTAGTTGTGGCTCGCGGGCTTCAGTAGTTGTGGCTCATGGGCTCAGTAGTTGTGGCTCACAGGCCCTAGAGCACGGGCTCAGTAGTTGTGGCACAAGGGCTTAGTTGCTCCACGGCATGTGGGATCTTCCTGGAGCAGGGCTCAAACCCGTGTCCCCTGCATTGGCAGGCGGATTCTTAACCACTGTGCCACCAGGGAAGCCCAGTATGGCAATATCTTTAAAAGTTAAGCGTACACTTAAAATATGTCCCGGCATTTCCATATACACAAAGTATATGTACATGCCTTCCCACACAAAGACATATACAAAAATGCTCTTAGTAACATTATTCATAATAGCCCCAAACTGGAAGTAACCCAAATGTCCATCAACTGGTAAGTGGATAAACAAATTGTGGTATATCCACACAATGGAATACTACTCAGCAATAAAAAGGAACAAAGTATTAACACATCCAATAATGTGGGTATTCTCAAACACATTATACTAAATTAAAGATATCAGGGCTTCCCTGGCAGCGCAGTGGTTGAGAGTCCGCCTGCCGATGCAGGGGACACGGGTTCGTGCCCCGGTCCGGGAGGATCCCACGTGCCGCGGAGCGGCTGGGCCCGTGAGCCGTGGCCGCTGAGCCTGCGCGTCCGGAGCCTGTGCTCCGCAACGGGAGAGGCCACAACAGGGAGAGGCCCGCATACCGCAAAAAAAAAAAAAAAAAAAAAAAAAGATATCAAACACAAAAGACTATGTACTATATAACTTCAAAATTATAGAAAAGGCAGACCTTTCATGTGGGAGGTGAGGTTGTGAAAGGGGCATGAGGAAACCTTTTAGGGTAAGGGAACTGTTCTCTATCATGATTGTAGTGCTGACTACCAATTGTATACAATCACCAAAATTGTACAGACTGTGTACTTCAGAAAGGTGAATTTGATTGTATATAACAGTAGCTGGTGAAAAAAAATCAAAAGAAAATCATGGCAGGCCATCATGGATAACTAGTAGCCGACTTGCCCTCATGCTATAAACAACTAGAAAACTGGACAAAATGTATGGGGAAAAACCTTTTTAGACATTGAATAATAGGTGACATAGCACTGGGATCCCCGAGAGAACCAAAATACATGAGGTGGTCTTTGTGATCCCCCAGCCTTTCGGCAAGGACCCACTTTCCACATCACAGTTCAGAAAGCAGGTGCTCAGGACAGCAAGGTCGTCTCACTGAATTAAGACAGGGATCACAGGTTACAAACCAAAGTGGCCGGAATTCGTGGAGGCGGGTGCTCTGCAGGGAACGAACTCCAGAAACCAGATAGGAATCTGATTGGGTTTCGGACTAAATATTAAACTGTGCGTGCACAGGGCAAGAATTCATGAAGCAAGACAAAAAGTAGGTATGAGGGAGCTGTAAGTCACCGCCCCCAGTACTCAAGGTGAGGAGAGTGTGAGTGCTGGCCAGTTGGATGGGAGAGATACATACAACACGGATGAACCTCAAACACATTACGATCAATGAAAGAAATCAGACAAAAGAGACGACGTATGGTATGATTACATTTATATGAAATTTCTAGAAAAGGCAAACACTATAGAGATAGAAAGGATATCTGTATTTGCCTGGGGTTTGGGGTAGGAACACGGAGAGACCACAAGTGGACATAAGGGAAACCTGGAGGGGATGATGGAAGTGTTCTAAGACTGGAATATTGTGCTAATGACACAACCAAATAACTTTACCGAAACTCATTGAACCATTAAATTTAAAAAGCTCCTGGCGGGCTTCCCTGGTGGCGCAGTGGTTGCGCGTCCGCCTGCCGATGCAGGGGAACCGGGTTCGCGCCCCGGTCTGGGAAGATTCCCACATGCCGCGGAGCGGCTGGGCCCGTGAGCCATGGCTGCTGGGCCTGCGCGTCCGGAGCCTGTGCTCCGCAATGGGAGAGGCCACAACAGTGAGAGGCCCGCGTACCGCAAAAAAAAAAAAAAAAAAAAAAAAAAAGCTCCTGGCATGCTGCTAGGCCCTGGTAGACGTGGGGCACCTGACCGTGACGTCAAGTGACCACATGGCCAGAAGTGCCCATCGAGAGCTGGATTCTCTCAGACACCCCAACGTGCAACAGTCACGGGGAAAGTTGCACACCTCGGGCTGAGGGCTAGCAGTGCCAGAAGGCGAAAGTAAGCGGCCCAAGCAAGTGGCCCAAACTCCTGTCCTCCACCACTGTGGCACTGGCACATGTCCCTGAGCTCTCACCATCTCCGGCCACCCCACGCTGAGAGAAGGGAAAAGAGCCAGCTTGGTTCACAGATGGGATTGCTTGGTGTGATATTCGTTTCTGATGGCCGCTGTAGCAAATCAGCACAAATGTAGTGGCTTGAAACAACACAAATTTAGTATCTTACTGTTCTGGAGTTGAGAAGACTGAGGTGTTGACAGGGACAGGCCCGCATCCCTTCTGGAGACCGTTTCCTGGCCGTTTCCTTTTCAGAGGCGCCCGCGTTCCGTTGCTTATGGCCCCTTCCTTCATCGACAAAGGCAGCAACAGGGCTGCGGGGCTGAGCCCTTCACGTGCTGCCAGACCTCTGGTTCTGCTCCCATCATCACGTCTGCTTTTCTGACTCTCCCAGCAGCTCTCCCGCCTCCTTCTTTCGCTTGCAAGACACTTTGTGATCACACTGGGCCCCCTCAGATAATTCAGGATAATCTCCCATCTCAAGATCAACTGATTAGCAACGTTCCATCTGAAACCTTAATTCCCTCTTGCCATGTAATTTAGCTTATTCCCAGGTTCCAGGGATTAGGAGGGGGCCATCTTTGGGGACCATTATTCTGTTTACCACCCTTGGTGGTAAACACACACCCTTGGTGTGTGGCCAAAAGTGGAATGTGGCTGTAGTGCAGCCCCATTCGGGGATGGCTTTGAAAGACAGTGGTGAGTGGAAATCGTCTAGGACAGAGTTTAGAGTGTGGGCCTGGTCAGCCGTTTTATGTGGAAAGAGAATTGGCCCGAGATTAGACCCATGAGCCGCGGTAAATTGCTGGGCTGCTCGGTCAGAGCCCTGGAAGAAGAACTATTGGGAAATTGGGAGCAAGAAGATCTGGGGAAGAAGATGTGTATGAACCTAAGAGAACAGGCACCGAGAACAAAGATCCGGGTACCCCATGTTAACGCCGACCAGAGAGTACCCAATACAAAAGAGGCATTAGACCTCTCAGGAAACAGAATGACTTCAGCCACAGCCTTTGTCACCAGCCACCCTGGAACTGACACGATATTCTCATGAGTTGATTAGCCATAGTGTCCGGGATGATGGCTATGTGTGGGCCCAGCAGCATGGGCAGACACCCACTAAAGCTGATGTACCCACCGCCTCCGTCAAACATCCAGTCGTCTCCCTCCCCCGGTCCTGCTTCCTTCACTTCACACAGGTGTTGGTCCTGAGGGTACTTCCCAATAAGCTTCCCGCACCCAGATCTCTATCCCCCACTCCCCAGAGAACCCAACCTGGGACAAATTGCTCCACACCTCTTTTTTTAAAATCTATTTATTTATTTATTTTTGGCCTCCCTTGTTGTGGAGCTTGGGCTCTAGGCGCGTGGGCTTCAGTAGTTGCGGCGTGTGGGCTCAGTAGTTGTGGCACGCGGGCTTAGTTGCTCCGCGGCATGTGGGATCCCCCCAGACCAGGGCTCGAACCCGCGTTCGATCCCTGCAGTGGCAGGCGGATTCTTAACCACGGCGCCACCAGGGAAGCCCCACTCCACACCTCTTCGTTGGATGGAATTGAACGACATGCCTCCATCGTGGTCAGTGCCATCTTTCTCCCTACCGTGGAGGAAGGCAACTGAGGCCCCCATCCAAGGCTAGCGAGCCAAGCCTCTAAGGACCCGTTTCTTTCCTAGATGATTGTTTGACCCCAGAAATCCCCCACTACCTTCTCACCTGCGGACCTCGGTCATTCAGCCCCCAGAGCTCATCACCTCCGCAGAGCGAGGCTGCTCCTGCTGCAGGTGACTGTTTTGCCAGCAACGGTATCCGGCGTGCACCACCCTTGAACAGGGGGAGGTGTCTCTTTTGGGACAAGTGGGTAGTGAGCAAGGACAGGAGCTGTCAGCATACCTTGCTTCCCGAGACCTCCACTCTCCCCCTTATCTTAGCCAGTCTGCTCTGCGTTCTCGCTCGCTGAACTCTGCACCTTCCTTTGCTGGCACTGACACAGTCTACAGCTATTTCACGTAGTCATTCGTTTACTTATGTTCTGTCTGTCTGTCCTTCTAAAACGTGAGCTTCATGAGTGTGAGAAACGTGCCTGTCTTGTTTACCGTTACTCCCTTAGCATCTGGCACAGCGCCTGGCACATTTGAGGGAATTCCCTGGCGGTCCAGTGGTTAGGACTCAGCGCTTCCACTGCCAGGGGCCTGCGTTCCATCTGTGGTTGGGGAACTAAGATCCCGCAAGCTGGGCGGCGTGGCCAAAAAAAAAAAAAGCACACATTTGAAGACACAGCCTCCTTTCACCACTGAGCTGAACTGCTGGTTCCTTATCTGTGAAATGAGAGTAAAGGCAGGTCGCTGTGAGCATAAACGAGATAACGCCGTAAGGAAGCACTTAGCGCGGTGCAGCCAGGGAGCAAAAGGCGCGCACAGGCAGGCGAGCCCCGAGCGGACCGCGTCCGTGCCCAGCTCCTCTCTCTCCTCTGTGAACCGGAAGGCGGAGCCATCTGCTGGGGGACGATGCTGGCGGTTTGGAATAGATGCCGAGAAGAGGAGGAGGTGGAGCCGTGCGGACCGGGCAGCTGACTCTGGGCACCATGGCTTCGTGGGCACCAAACATCCTTGGTGTGGGATTTCCTCCATCGGGGCGGAGGAGACAGGTGCTGGTGCAAATCCCTGGCTCAAGCTTGGCCGGATGAGCAGGGCGGAAGGACAAGGGGGCACAGCGGTTGAGGGTACTGGCAAGAGAAGGGCTGTGATGATGCCCTGTGCGGTCTGGAGGTCTGGAGCCGGGGAGCCGGGAGGCGCTGGTCCACGTGGGAAAGTCCGGGGAGTGGAGATCAGGATGAGGTCAGCGGGGGGTTTCCTGGCCGTTTCCTTTTCAGAGGCGCCCGCGTTCCGTTGCTTATGGCCCCTTCCTTCATCGACAAAGGCAGCAACAGGGCTGCGGGGCTGAGCCCTTCACGTGCTGCCAGACCTCTGGTTCTGCTCCCATCATCACGTCTGCTTTTCTGACTCTCCCAGCAGCTCTCCCGCCTCCTTCTTTCGCTTGCAAGACACTTTGTGATCACACTGGGCCCCCTCAGATAATTCAGGATAATCTCCCATCTCAAGATCAACTGATTAGCAACGTTCCATCTGAAACCTTAATTCCCTCTTGCCATGTAATTTAGCTTATTCCCAGGTTCCAGGGATTAGGAGGGGGCCATCTTTGGGGACCATTATTCTGTTTACCACCCTTGGTGGTAAACACACACCCTTGGTGTGTGGCCAAAAGTGGAATGTGGCTGTAGTGCAGCCCCATTCGGGGATGGCTTTGAAAGACAGTGGTGAGTGGAAATCGTCTAGGACAGAGTTTAGAGTGTGGGCCTGGTCAGCCGTTTTATGTGGAAAGAGAATTGGCCCGAGATTAGACCCATGAGCCGCGGTAAATTGCTGGGCTGCTCGGTCAGAGCCCTGGAAGAAGAACTATTGGGAAATTGGGAGCAAGAAGATCTGGGGAAGAAGATGTGTATGAACCTAAGAGAACAGGCACCGAGAACAAAGATCCGGGTACCCCATGTTAACGCCGACCAGAGAGTACCCAATACAAAAGAGGCATTAGACCTCTCAGGAAACAGAATGACTTCAGCCACAGCCTTTGTCACCAGCCACCCTGGAACTGACACGATATTCTCATGAGTTGATTAGCCATAGTGTCCGGGATGATGGCTATGTGTGGGCCCAGCAGCATGGGCAGACACCCACTAAAGCTGATGTACCCACCGCCTCCGTCAAACATCCAGTCGTCTCCCTCCCCCGGTCCTGCTTCCTTCACTTCACACAGGTGTTGGTCCTGAGGGTACTTCCCAATAAGCTTCCCGCACCCAGATCTCTATCCCCCACTCCCCAGAGAACCCAACCTGGGACAAATTGCTCCACACCTCTTTTTTTAAAATCTATTTATTTATTTATTTTTGGCCTCCCTTGTTGTGGAGCTTGGGCTCTAGGCGCGTGGGCTTCAGTAGTTGCGGCGTGTGGGCTCAGTAGTTGTGGCACGCGGGCTTAGTTGCTCCGCGGCATGTGGGATCCCCCCAGACCAGGGCTCGAACCCGCGTTCGATCCCTGCAGTGGCAGGCGGATTCTTAACCACGGCGCCACCAGGGAAGCCCCACTCCACACCTCTTCGTTGGATGGAATTGAACGACATGCCTCCATCGTGGTCAGTGCCATCTTTCTCCCTACCGTGGAGGAAGGCAACTGAGGCCCCCATCCAAGGCTAGCGAGCCAAGCCTCTAAGGACCCGTTTCTTTCCTAGATGATTGTTTGACCCCAGAAATCCCCCACTACCTTCTCACCTGCGGACCTCGGTCATTCAGCCCCCAGAGCTCATCACCTCCGCAGAGCGAGGCTGCTCCTGCTGCAGGTGACTGTTTTGCCAGCAACGGTATCCGGCGTGCACCACCCTTGAACAGGGGGAGGTGTCTCTTTTGGGACAAGTGGGTAGTGAGCAAGGACAGGAGCTGTCAGCATACCTTGCTTCCCGAGACCTCCACTCTCCCCCTTATCTTAGCCAGTCTGCTCTGCGTTCTCGCTCGCTGAACTCTGCACCTTCCTTTGCTGGCACTGACACAGTCTACAGCTATTTCACGTAGTCATTCGTTTACTTATGTTCTGTCTGTCTGTCCTTCTAAAACGTGAGCTTCATGAGTGTGAGAAACGTGCCTGTCTTGTTTACCGTTACTCCCTTAGCATCTGGCACAGCGCCTGGCACATTTGAGGGAATTCCCTGGCGGTCCAGTGGTTAGGACTCAGCGCTTCCACTGCCAGGGGCCTGCGTTCCATCTGTGGTTGGGGAACTAAGATCCCGCAAGCTGGGCGGCGTGGCCAAAAAAAAAAAAGCACACATTTGAAGACACAGCCTCCTTTCACCACTGAGCTGAACTGCTGGTTCCTTATCTGTGAAATGAGAGTAAAGGCAGGTCGCTGTGAGCATAAACGAGATAACGCCGTAAGGAAGCACTTAGCGCGGTGCAGCCAGGGAGCAAAAGGCGCGCACAGGCAGGCGAGCCCCGAGCGGACCGCGTCCGTGCCCAGCTCCTCTCTCTCCTCTGTGAACCGGAAGGCGGAGCCATCTGCTGGGGGACGATGCTGGCGGTTTGGAATAGATGCCGAGAAGAGGAGGAGGTGGAGCCGTGCGGACCGGGCAGCTGACTCTGGGCACCATGGCTTCGTGGGCACCAAACATCCTTGGTGTGGGATTTCCTCCATCGGGGCGGAGGAGACAGGTGCTGGTGCAAATCCCTGGCTCAAGCTTGGCCGGATGAGCAGGGCGGAAGGACAAGGGGGCACAGCGGTTGAGGGTACTGGCAAGAGAAGGGCTGTGATGATGCCCTGTGCGGTCTGGAGGTCTGGAGCCGGGGAGCCGGGAGGCGCTGGTCCACGTGGGAAAGTCCGGGGAGTGGAGATCAGGATGAGGTCAGCGGGGGGTGGGGGGGTGGGATGGAGGCGTGAGAGGACGGGCGGCGTCGGAAGCTGTGGTCAGGGAGTGGGCTCCCGGAGTGATGACAGGGCCCAGGGTGTGGGCGGCCAGAGGGGAGCGGAGGTGAAGGTCGTGGGGCGGGAGGGGGTGAGGCGGGCAGGCAGGCGTAGAGCCGGCGGCCCCTCCCGTCTGCCTCCTTCTCTCGCTGACCCCCCTCCCGTCTGGGGGCCTCGGTGCCGGTTCCTGGGGTTCTGCCATCCTCCCGATGACTCAGGAGATGCTTCTCTGCCCCACCGCTTACCCTCGGTCCTGTCTCTTATGCCTTTTGCCCTTTACCTACCACGTGTACGTGGCGTCGCCAGCGCTTGCGACTGAACATTTCTCAAGCAGGACTTATTTTCTTTACACCAAACCCTTCCCTTTCTCACCCACCCTATCACTGGCTTCCCAATCCCCCAATTTTTATGTCATTCACTTCCTCTCCTTCTTTGCTGGTTTTGCCCCGGCCATCGAGTCTATTACAGATCCTCGTGAATTATTTTGTCCGTAACAATTTTAAGCTAAGCGCCTTCTTCCAGTTTGCAGAGCTCAAATCCTACCCGTGAGCTGGCAGCACAGCTCCACAAAGTGAGGGGTGAGAAACGGGCTGATCCATGGTGGGTGGCGGTGCAGAGGAGGAAACCGGTGGAAAGAAGCCCTCGGGGGGGGGGGGGGTCAGAATAGCACAGCGTTGAACAATTTTAAGCTAAGCGCCTTCTTCCAGTTTGCAGAGCTCAAATCCTACCCGTGAGCTGGCAGCACAGCTCCACAAAGTGAGGGGTGAGAAACGGGCTGATCCATGGTGGGTGGCGGTGCAGAGGAGGAAACCGGTGGAAAGAAGCCCTCGGGGGGGGGGGGTCAGAATAGCACAGCGTTGTAGTCAGACAGATGCGGGTTCTGGGCCTGGTTCTGCCAGCCTCGTGGGGGACCTCAGGCAAGTCACTTCTCTCAGCCCCAGTAAATCGAGGAAAATGGTACCTAACGGGGTGTATGGTGAATATTAGCTGAAGTTAGCTCTTAACATACCAGACACATAGTAGGCGCCTGCTGTATGCTAGTTCCGTTCCAGTATAACAACTGCAGCTGCAGCCTCAACCACGGCGCGCTGGATGGGGGAATAGACTCTGGGCCAGAGTCAAGCCCGGCTCCACCTCTGACGAGCCGCCCAGCTAGCCTCCGAGTCTCAGTTTCCTCATCTGTAAGGTGGGGTCACTGATATTTGCTTCATACTTGGCACAAGGCCGTCGGGAGAACCGCGTACGGTTATGGATGTGAAGATACTTTGCAAGCGACCATGTTTTACTTATTTTTATTTTTATTATTTTTTGCACAAATAAAGCAATTGGTCTTTAATTGTTATAACGGTATATCTTTTTAAACAATTATTTTGTTTAGTTTTTTAAAATTAATTTTTATTGGAGTATCGTGGACTTACAATGTTGTGTCAGTTTCAGGGGTTCCAGCAAAGTACATCAGTCATACATATACATATAGCCACTCTTTTTAAAAATTCTTTTCCCATATAGAGTAACAATGTTTTAGCCTCAAGTAAGTCAGCAAACTATTGTCCCCAGCTTCTTAATATGTACCTGCCTACTGCCAACATGGACCCCTTCAGGCTGGGTCCAATGAGAAGACTCTCCCTGAAACACTATTGTATTCATAACCTTCAGAACCTTCAGAGTGGTGGCTGGTCGATGTAGACTGGCTGAGAGGAGAGTTCCGGAGTCAAGCAGCCTGTGCCCAAACCCCTGCCTGTGGCACCCTCAGCTGTGTGCCCTGGGCACGTAACGTAACCTCCGTGTGACTCAGTTTCCACAGCTGAAAGGTGGGGATGGCCAGTGGTGACAGGCCTGCCTCACTGGGCAAGTGTGAGCATTTAATTCGAGGGCGTGGGGGAGCCCTTTGGACGGTGTCTGCACACAGTAAGCGCTATATGTATGCGCTCTTCTTATCAGACCTTTTACGAGTTCACCCCACTATCTAAAAATGTCCACATGTTCTCCCCAAGGCGTGGAGCCCGTCATCTGCCCCCCTAGGGTGGTCACACTATTTAATGTCCTGGGCTGAACACCCCCCAGGCCCGACATCCACAGAATGACCGCCCCCCGCCGCCGCCTTCCTCGGTGGTTCCCAACTTTGTTTTCTGCTGCTTTTACGCCACATACAAACCCCACCAGCACATGCAGTACCGCCCAGAAGAAAATGTTAAGTCATCGATGGTTTGGCCATTTTTTAACCTAGGCTTCTGGCAGAGGAGACGTGTGTACGCGATCTGGCACGGGAGGTGAGACCCAGGCTGGGAAGGGGTTTGGAGCAACTCTGAACTTATAGGAATTGCTGACTATCCCTCGGTGGCCAGAAGACGCTGTGTCCTCCGTACAGGCAGCCCTCGTTTCTGTCTCCGAGCGTAGCACACGCCTTTCCCGCGCCTGGGACGCTCCCCAAGGCCTCCGCGCCCTGCCATCCCCACCAGAGCTTTCCCGAATTTACCCTCTATGTGGACACACATCTCCTTGTGTTCTTCACCTTTATGATTAGAACTGTTGTTTTTTAATGTGTTTCCTTGTCTCGGTTTTCTATGTTTAAAATGTTTCTTTTTTGACGTTTCGTCAATGAGGTCCACCCCAAATACCCCACATTCTACCATACGCTTTGCTGCGTCATGTGGGTGTAGAAAGGTGGAAGAGGGAATTCCTTGGCGGTCCCATGGTTACGACTCTGTGCTCTCATTGCTAACGGCCCGGGTTCCATCCCTGGTTGGGAAACCGGGAACTAAAATCCTACAAGCTGCACAGTGCAGCCAAAAAAAAAGAAAAAAAGAAAGGTGGGAGATGTTCAGGGCTCACAGTCTAGAAGGTGAAACAGACCAAAGAGGCAGGCGTTTACAGAAGTCGCAGAAGGCCACGCAACGTGCATGGGAGGACGTGGGGCTGGACACGCTCATTGCCGGAGAGGTAGCTGGTGGCTGGGGGGATGCCCAGGAGGCTCTCGAGGCCAGGGTGGCCTCTCCTGATCTTGCGGGCACTCACAGAGTCGCTTCCATGGGGACCTCCTGTGCTGCTTTCACCCCAGGAGCCACACCACCGCATGGTGAGCACCCAGCCAACAAAAGGGTCTGCAAAGGGGGAGGAAGGTCGTCAAGGAGGCAGGGCCAGAGAGAAAAGAGGGAAGACCATTTAGCAGAAAAGGAGACTATCTGCCATGGAGAATTTTGGAATGTTTATGCTAGAGGCAGAGAGGAGAAAAATGTAAAAGTCTGAAAAAAGCTGCTCTCTGCCTGGGGCCCCAGTAAGCCGTCATTTGAGACCATAGGGTGCCACCTAGTGGACGCGCGGGGAAGTGTCCCCTGCGGAGGAGGCCGGTTCCAGAGAACTCAGGACGCTAAGGTGAGGGGTTGCGGGGGAGAACCGGGGCCAGGTGCTCACCTCCGGAGCTCGCCCGGCTCTGCTCTGGGAGGACGCCTGGCAAGAGCAGTGCATGAAGACTCTGGATTCCGGCCCTGGCTCAGACACCAGCCGGGAGACCTCAGACCAGAAACTCCAAGCGTTGGGAAGGCTCTTCCTTCTCCCCCCGCGTTCTGGGGTTCCCATCCTCCGCCAGCCCCCAGCCCCGCCGCGCACAGCCCCTGCCTCCGCCGCCCTGCCCACCCTCCCTGTGGAACTGGAGTGAGCTCGGTGGAAGGGCAGACTGCTCAGGCCACGAGGCCCCCCTTCTGCTGCCTCAGCTGCTGTCCCAAACAGAAGACTAGCTCCGATCGTGGGTGCCCAGCTACGGGCGCAGCGCTCTGCTGGCCCTAAGTGCTCCAAGAAAGATCTGTCGGAGGACAGAGCCCTGGATCTTGAGTCAGGATTCTAGCCCCAGCTAAACATAAGCACTGCGGGAATGGGAGCTGAGCAGTTCTTCTAGAAGGTTCTCCGTGTTCCTTAGTCAACATCGGCCCCTGTAATTGTACCCCATTTATTCTTACACAGCCTTCTGAAGCCATTCCAGGTCGTTTGGTTTTTATGCGATGCCTGTAAACAGCTTTCATGTTCGCCGTAAACATTGTCATCTGGGGCTAAATATGCCCAACTTCCTTCATTCTTTAGAGCAGTGATTCTCAACCACAGACGACTTTGCCCCTCAGGCAGCGTTTGGCGGGGTCTGGAGACCTCTAGGCTGGAACACCTGGAGGAGGGAGGCTGCTACTGACATCTAGTGGTCAGAGGCCAAGATGCCGTAACCTCCTGCAGGGTACGGGACCGCGCCCCCCTGACCCGCCACGCACACAAAGAATTATCCAGCCCGAGATGCTTTAGTGCTGCGGTTGTGGAACCCGGCTTCCGAGTGCCAAGACGTCTCAACATCCCAGTCCCTTCAAGGGACACTCTTCATACCGCGATGTGCTACAGAACTCCAGACCAGCTCCGACCAGCCTGGGCATCTTGGGATCTGGTCTGCACACTGGACGTCTCTCAGTGGAACCTAAAGGTTACATCACCCCTTTAGCAATCCTTTGTTCATACGGTCAGTAGGTCCTTAGTCAATGTCTCCAACAAAGAACTTACGAACCCAAACGTGCCTACAATTCAATAACAGATTACCTAGAAAAAGTAGTAGTCTCTTCACACGCAAAAATATTGGGTAAAACGCACATTCCTATCAGATGCATTCAACTTTAAACAATTACTATTATATAAGTGTGTCTTTTTAAACCACTCCTCTTAACAAAGAAATGGCAAAGCCCTACCGAAGGTCTCCAGAGCAGGCGGAACAAAGGCAGAAGGTGCTTGTCAAGTAAAATATGAAAGGCGCTCCGAGCTCCCCTAATTACCTCTTGGAAGGGAAGCTTTGTCCTATTGACATTTGGGATCATTTTTCACAAGCTCAGGTTACCCCCTTGAAGTTTTTTTAGGAAGTTTCATGATATGGAGACTGTTGAAAAATTGGCTGGATGACTTCTGCTAAGCAATCAGATACAGAGATCAAATCCATTTCTGCCCACTTAGACAACTTAGGGCAGTTCTGGTTATCTTGGGCAAAATGAGCTTGCAACTTTAACTCCGACCTTTAAGAAGTCAGATGGTTTACCCGGCTTTTGTGTGTGTGGTTTTTACAAAGAATCTCTGAGGTAGCTTGGCTGAAGGTGGGGATTGATCTCTGGTATCTGACACATCTGTATTCATAAATATCAGAGTATTTAGGGAACAACAAATACTGTTTTTATCTTTATAACCTGGAAGCAGAGGAAATAAAATTTCTTTCACCAGACCCTTAGATCTTTTCTTCAGTATGTAAAATTCGAAAGCAAATTGTGGGTTACTTCTGCTGGGTCCTGAATTTCAAGTGACTGCTTAAACTATCATGAAAACTGAATGAAATTAAGCTTACTCTCGGCGCTGCGGGATCTTGATTTATGCATATCTGTTTACATGTTCACGGAGACAACTGGTGGAGGATATTTGTATGTGGAGTCAAGATAGTAAGTAGACCTCCTGTTTTTGCGCTAGGCCTTCATTCCTGGGAACGTGAGCGTCTAGCAAATAGGAATATATTATAAATCACATTTTTAGTGAGAATGACAAAGCTTAGTAACCCTTGCCTTAGGGAACTGTCCAATTTGTCAGTTAAAATTCAGCCTTCTGATATAAAACGAGCCCGTTCATGTCGTGTGAGGGCTGATTCCCCACGGAAAGAATCTGTTGGGAGCGGTGGGGACCCAGGGTGGAATGCAGGGACCCCTGAGGAAAGCTTTGTGGTGTTGCTCGGTTCAGCACCCTGGCCCTCAATCGCTCACCCATCGGGGCCTTTCTCAGGCCCCAAAGCGGCATTCGGATGAGCCTCTGAAAACTCGGGGCTCCCATACAGGGGAGCCTGTGCTCTGAAAACTTGGAACACAGATTGGAATCTGTAACTGATAGGAACAGGACAATGGAAATATCAAATCTAAACACAATAGCCGAAGTAAAAGTGCTTCACTGAGAGGAGAGGGTGAAGACAGACCCATTTCCAGCCACAGTTGGGTCTAGACTAGACAGGTCTTTCTGGGACGGGAGGAAGCAGTAGGGTTTGATTTTGAACCCTATTATTTGATGATTCTGAAGCGTCTACAGCTCCGGGAGTGCGCCATGGACAGATTCAACAAAGGGCCTAGTAGGGAGTCAATGAAAGGGGACTTTATTCTTGATAATGACTACCAAATGCTTCGTTCCCTCATGTGGTCTCCACACCCAGACCCAGGGCAAGTCCAGTCCCATCAGCCCTGTGCTCCCAGGGCCTCGCAGCTCTCAGCCAACCCAGCCACCACCGGGCCCAGTGCCATTCCCAGACCAAGGCCTGGAGTGCCACCTGCAGACCACCCGCTTCAGGAACCATCCATCGCTGACAGGGGTTGGCTAAAACCACACCTGTATTGTAGGGCCCCATCCCGGTCCTTCTGAGTCTGGATCTCCGTCACCTCTGAGATTTGGCCACTCACTAAATCAAAACCCACAGAGCAAGCGCTGGTGGAAGGTCCAGTCTTTCCTTGCGTGCCTTGGCTTTGCCCAGGGCTGGACATCCAACACGGCCGTGCCTCACACTGTGAGGCTCCACCCACTGCTATGCAAAATTAGAAAACACATTGGAATCTGTAACCGATATGAACAGGATGATGGAAATATTGAATCTAAAATGCCACCTGTGCCAAGGTCCTACCCCACCCCCTGCCATGTTTGCAAGGAGCTTTGCACACCCACCCTGTGTGTCTGGTTAAACCCCACAGCCTGGCAGCATCATGTTACAGACGGGCCGGGGGCTCCAGCTCGAGTCAAAGCTCATACTTATCGGAGCCAGGATTCCAGGGCCCCATCCCTTGGCCTCACCCAGTGCCCGGCACAGAGGCGCTTCAGACTTTTCTGCCTCTTGGGGAGGAGGTCGGCAGGACTGTACATGAGCTAAGCTGGGAGCAAAAGGGAGAGAAGCACAGGGCACTGGAGGAGCTTGGTCCTGGGCCCACCAGGCTGCTCCCTGGCGGTGCAGCTTCTGGAATGTCAGCTAGCCTCTCTGAAACTCAGCCGCTCTACCTACGCAGCAGGGAAATGGAGCACCTCTGCCCTTCTCAGGGGAGAAAGTGCTCTGAACGTGCAGGGCCATGGGTGGGGGTGGGGGCTGCCCCCTCTCTCCTCTTCCGCCCCCATCCTTTGAGCAGGCGGAGAGGGTGGACGCCCTTCTAGTATTTGGTCCCCAGCCCTTGGCTGCCCTCAAAGCTGAGTGTGGCTGCCATGAAGAAAAAGTGCCCAGCAGACCCCCGGGCCCCCTTCCTCTGGGACGCAGGGAATCTTCCCAAAGTCCCCCCTGCCCCTCTGCAGCCCCCAGGGCCCACCCCCCGACCGAGATGAACCGCTGGCGTGGGACAGACCCCTCCGTAGCCCAGATGCGGCCTCCTGACCAGGGGCTGCCAGGTCTGCGAGTCTGCATCGCCCACTGACCCTGATGGGCGGGCACTGCTGCCCCCAGCCCCTGGGGTTTAAGGAGAGTTAGGGTGGCTTTGCTTTCAGAGACCTTAGGATCTGACAGGAAGCTTCCTTCTCGCCTGCCAAGCACCCCCCCTCCCCCGACCAAGGACAGCCAGCTCCCTGCACACCGCGCCTCCGTGAGGTTGCTCCCCGGCTTCTTGAGCCTCTGCAAGGTTTTCTTCATTATTCCAGACCCAGCTCAAAAGCCACCTCCTCCAGGAAGCTCTCCCTGGTCCCACCCCCCCTCTTGTGCCCCATCAGCATGAACTGCCTGCTCCTCTGCTCCCCCCGGGGGCTCCAGCTACCTCTGGCTCACATGTGCCGGGGGCTGTGGCTTTCCCGTCTGCCTTCACAACAGCACCTTCCTGCGAGGAGCGTGCTTATCCGACTGATAAACACTCGTGCGGCTCTCCTCCTGGCTGGCGTTTCACTGTCCTCAGCTTGGCTGTGCAGGCTCGGCCCCCAGCGCCCAGGAACTGCACCGTAAGGCTCCCCTCCAACCTGCTGGGTGACACGAGACACTTTCTCCTCCTCGGCCTAAAGCGAAGGGGTGGACGGGAGGCCCGAGGCGCCTCCTCGTTTAACGCTCCGCGGAGGCTCTGCAGGCGCCCAGGACCTAGAGCGGGGCCAGGAGGTGGATGATTGTCAACCGGGCTGAAGTTCTGCGGGCTCCTGCTCCCCTCGCTGTTGTAACGCCGGCGATGCACGCAAACCCCCCAGGTGACGCTGTCAGCCGCCCTTCGAGGTAAGTGCTGTGACCGAGCCTGGTTGACAGAGGAGGAAACCAAGGCACAGAGAGGTTAAGCAACTTTCTCAGGTCACACAGCTCCGAAGGCGCAGGAGCCCCCCCGCCCACACACACATGTGCTCTTGGCCGGCACCCCAGGCTTGGCCCTGCCGTAAAGGGCCCGGCCCCAACCTCACACTCCCTGGTGGCAATGATCCTGACATTTCAGGCTGGGCATCTGCACTCCTGAGAGAACAAGGATGCAGTAGTGAAGGGAGGGTTTCTATGAAGGTGGTCTGGATGGATGAGGGGTGAGGAGGGCCGGAGGCAAAGCCCAGCTGGAACGGTTCACCTCTCGCTCACCTCCGCCGTGACCCCCAGGCCTGGTGGGCGCCAGGGGAGAAAATGCCGACTCACTCAGCATGAATAGGAAGCCGGGGACGCTCCTTCGTGTTGTAACCTCAGCCCCACAGGGGTTCTGGCCTTGCCCGGACGCCAGGCCCCGCATCCTTCCCGGGTTTGCATCAACGCACAGAGACCGCTCCATCCCTGCAGCTGGGGCCCCTCACGGCCTCCTGCCAGCACCCCTCCCCGTGCCACGAAATCTGGCCACGAAAAGTCACCATGAAAACGGACCTAATCGTGGGTGAAATAGTGTGACTTTGCCGCTGCTCACATCTGTTTGTCAAACCGAAAGGTGCTTTGTGCTTAAGTCAAGCTATCCTTAATGCATTTTTCCATTCTCTACAAAACCCAGAGCAGCCAATTAAAAAAAGAAAAAAAAATACGAAGCACACTTTTCTTGACTGGTTTACCATTCTCTTTGATCCATTAAAACCCGAGAGCGAGTCCTCCTTCGACTCAAGAGTGAGGCCAACAGGGAATAATGATCCGTAAAGTGGCCGTCCGAGTGTTTGTCTTGTGATGAAAGAAAACTTTTGAGAACTTGGAATAAAGAAGGAATATGTCAGTCTCTCCAGATCCCATCAATAATAATATTAATGAATTAATGATTTACTCAAGTGTTACATGTCTATTTGCTTTGCTGTTCATAAGCCTACATCGTTTCCTTAGTAACCTTGACATCAGCCCAAACTTCATCTCTCTGAGAACTAAAGGGCGCCTCTCAAGGAAAGGCATACAGCTTCTCTTGCTTTTTTCAGTGTTTGCAAAGGGGGAAATGATGAATCGGTATATTCTAAAGGAGCCATTTTTCTTCTTTCCTTTCCTTCCCATTACCATTGAAATCTGACATTTGAAACACCTACTGTATCAACATCTAATTCCACCACTTTCCTTCCCAACAAAGCCTTCAGTCTTAACCAAATAACGTTGCTTTCACCAATGTGTGTCATTTATTTAGATACGCGTATGTTCACACACACATGCACACACATATACGTACATATATGCCATCAACTTCTTACTGACAAACAAAAATGTTGATTTATTTTCTTTGTTGACTTTAAAAGCTTTACTAATCTCATTGCTTGTGTTCAGGACCATCAGGCCTTAATAAGGGCTCACAAAAACTTGGTGGATGAGGATGGAAGGTTCTGGATTTGCCAAGTAAAAAGCCCAGTTAGCCACAATAGCTCAAAAGGCAGCAAGTCAGATTTCCTTGGTGCAAATACTTGTAAAGGAATTTGGTCAGATGGACGGATACAGACGGCTAAGAACTGAATGAATATAGATTCAGATTCACACCCAACACGATAACATTGTTTTTGGATCTGCCACTGCTGCTGAGAATATCCTTATAAGAGGATTTTGTAATTTTCCTTTTGAGGGACAAGTTATACAAGAAATGGAAGAGATAGGACGGGAAATCTGCTTGCTAGGGAAAAACGAAAGGGGATAGTCGATGTTTTCCAGCGAGCAGAAACCGAGGAGCTCAGGACAGTCTCCCCTCATATCAATGAACGGCTTCGCATTCTTATAGGTTTCCCATTTCCTGCAGTAGCTGCCTTATCTTGGGTCCGAGAAGCACAGGCCACAGTCAAGGTGAGCCTTAGCGGTGAGGGTGGCTCAAGCAGGGGGCCGCTTGTCTAGTCCTACGCCAAAATGAGGGTGTCCTAGGCGATGGCCTTGGGAAGCCCTCGGTCTAGTTGGCTGGAATGGGTGCTGTAACAGACAAGGGAGCGCCAAGGGGCAGGGTTCGTCTGGCCTGAAGGGGTTGGAAAAGCATTACCTGGACACAGGTTGAGTGAGGCCTCGGCAGGTGCACAGGTGGGGAGAGAAGACATTATGTAACGGCAAATTTCAGATTCCAAAACCATCACTTCCCTTCCCACGTGAGCAAAATCCACCAGGAGCAAACAACCGGCCAGTGTTAACTCCTCTGCCCCATCAGCCCGTTTGCTCCCGATGTAACAGCCAATGAGGTTTCGCTTCTTCGATACGCATCCGTCAGCTAGTCCTAACCATTTGGAATGTAAACTTAGGGTGAGTGACCCCAGTCCTCACGACTCACAGGTTTAATATCGTTGGAGTCACACAGCGGGGGAAAGGAAAGCTGACTTTGAAATGACCCATTTCGCTGACAACCAAGTGTCCTGTTTTCTCCGAAACAAACGGGACATCTGAAGTTTTAGGCTGGGAATGTTAGAACCTTCGGAGTGGAATCCAGTTGGCCCGCAACCCAAGCCATGAGAAACCACTAAAAATTTCCACTGTTTTTCCCAAACTTGGCCCTTGCTTCTCTACCACCTGACCCTGGTTTCGAGCGAGTGAGGCCAGCTTGCTTGAATGTTAGTAGGGGAACCTGCGACCAACTTGTTCTGTCTCCTGCCAGCTCAGGTTTTCCAGTAAAAATGAGACCGACACTTTTTATAAACTGTTCCCATGCCAGGGCCGCCTTCCTGCAGTGAGGTGCCTGGCAAGTGAGCAGTGGGTGATCATTGGCTATTATTCTACAGAAGCAGGGACAGCTGGGATACCACCATCCACTCTTACGAAAGCTTACCCAGACTTCCCCATCTGACCTGCAGCCACGACGCAGAGAAGCAAGGCCTTGAGAGGCTCTGGAAGCTCCTGCAGGCAGGAGCTTGCACTAGTGCAGTAGTTGCACTGTCTTGGCTTCTCACTGGACTTTGTGACCCTGCAGAATTTTCCTCCCACCTCTGTGTCATCTCTGAAGTGGCTGGGTTAACTCCATCCCACTCCAAAGGGCTTATAAGGGAGAGTCAAGGGCTTCCCTAGTGGCACAGTGGTTAAGAATCCGCCTGCCAATGCAGGGGACACGGAGGTTTTCCAGTAAAAATGAGACCGACACTTTTTATAAACTGTTCCCATGCCAGGGCCGCCTTCCTGCAGTGAGGTGCCTGGCAAGTGAGCAGTGGGTGATCATTGGCTATTATTCTACAGAAGCAGGGACAGCTGGGATACCACCATCCACTCTTACGAAAGCTTACCCAGACTTCCCCATCTGACCTGCAGCCACGACGCAGAGAAGCAAGGCCTTGAGAGGCTCTGGAAGCTCCTGCAGGCAGGAGCTTGCACTAGTGCAGTAGTTGCACTGTCTTGGCTTCTCACTGGACTTTGTGACCCTGCAGAATTTTCCTCCCACCTCTGTGTCATCTCTGAAGTGGCTGGGTTAACTCCATCCCACTCCAAAGGGCTTATAAGGGAGAGTCAAGGGCTTCCCTAGTGGCACAGTGGTTAAGAATCCGCCTGCCAATGCAGGGGACACGGGTTCAAGCCCTGGTCTGGGAAGATCCCACGTGCCGTGGAGCAACTAAGCCCGCGCGCCACAACTACCGAGGCTGCGCTCTAGAGCCCGCGAGCCACAACTACTGAGCTCACGGGCCACAACTACTGAAGCCCGAGTGCCTAGAGCCCGTGCTCCGCAACAAGAGAGGCCACCGCGATGAGAAGCCCGTGCACCTCAACGAGGATTAGTAGCTCCCACTCACCGCAACTAGAGAAAGCCCGCGCGCGGCAACAAAGACCCAACGCAGCCAAAAATAAATTAATTAATTAATTAAAAAAAAAAAAAAAAAAGGAGAGTCAAAACCAGCTGCTTAAAATCCCTCAGTAAATGGAATATTCCTTGTCCTGCTGCCGTTCATCTGATTAGGTTAAATGCACGCAGAGAAGAGGGATCTTCAACATTTCCACCTATAGCTATAGTGACACTTGCGCGAGGGGGGTCCCCGGTCTTCTTCGCAGCTGACGATTGTCTCTCGCGCTGGCCTCAGTGCCACCTGGGACCTAGCTCCAGAGTTTTCTTGAAAGCACGGTGGAAGTCTGGCTTGGAGATCTCTGCCCAGTCCCCTGCCAACCTTTGTGAGTTCCACCGTCTTTTACCGGTGGTTTTCCTTGGGGAGTCTGTCTTTTTTGTCTTTAAGGCCCAATCATGCAAACTTCAACCGGACATTAAAAGAAAGAAAGAGCCAAGGCAAACAAAGCAGGTGGGTTGAGAATATACTGTCTTGATTAAACCCCATCTGCAAACATACATTTTTAAAAGTTTTGAGAGGCCCTAGAACACAGGGCAGGGTCTGGCCCCGGTCCACCCCAGGCACACGCTGGCGCCGCTGCTGCTGCTGCTGTGTGACCTCAGGTCCACTACGCAACCTCTCTGTGCCTCAGTTTCCCCATCAGCTATCCGTGTTGTAGGATTTCCGCTTTCCGCCCGGCTCTCCCCAACTTCACACCAGTGACCTGGGCCAGGTTGGGCCAGGCTGGTCCTACTGTGAGCACGGGTCGGGGCCTCACTCCTGGGAAGCAGTGACTAGCTGGCTGCTTCTCGGGTCCGAGGCTTTTAATCATGCCAGTCCCTCATCGAGTCTTAGTTTCCATGACTAATATTTCCCAGGGTCGACCCTGAACTACACACGCTAAGGTGGCTTCTTGAGACAGAACAATGGAAGCGCGTTCTTGCTCGGGTGGTTTGAAGTTCGGTCATAATCCCAGGCTATCAGGTAGGAAAATAAACACCGGCGCCCCGGCCCACCCCACCCCTTGCCCCGCTGGAAGGGAAGGCAGGCTACGAAATTGAATACAATGTCCTTCTTTCTCCATCACCTGTTCTGGGGGATAAAGAATCACTTTCCAGGTGGGGGTTAGAGCCGGAGGAAAATGAGACAACTCGTCCCTTGACCCGTGTGGAAGAGGACAGCTTGGGCGCTTTTCGGAGGGTCGGGGAGGTGATGCTGCAGGACCGGGTCAGGTCTGGTCCGAGGCGCCCTTGGCCAGTAGGCGGCCAAGGACCGAGCGGCGGCGCGCAGAAACCCTGGCTCGCGGCGCCTTCCTCCGCTGGGAACAAAGTTCTCCCCGCGTCTCCCTTCCCCTCTCCCTCTTCTGCCTCCTTTTTGCTTCACTTCTTGCTCTCTTAATTTCCGGAGACATTCTCCTGTGCCTGGACAGTCCTTTCTCAATGTTTCCTCTTCCAGTTTTACGAACGCAGCATCTTCTCCAATCTCTCCAAGGATCCTAATTAGAGGTTTCTGTGGTGCTTTCTGTTGTTGTTTTTGCTCTTACCCATTCCCTTAATTCTCTGCTGACTTTGGTCTCCAGTGTCAGAGGCTTTCCTTGAGGTCTGTGTTCCTCGTCTGAGGCAGAAAATGAGCGGGTCAGAGCCCTGGACAGGGAGGCAGGCCGCGCTGGTGGGTTTCAGTTTGGAGTGACCAGGTGGGTAGCGGCTCCCTACATGTCTGAATACAGGAGGTTGGTCTTTAGAGAAGGATTCTGGTCGGGGGAGGATATGGCCTAACCCCCGGGGTTTTCAGGAATAGGTGGCTGACTGTTCTAGAAACCCACTTGTGAATTTATCTCGGGGAGACCTAGCGTTCCAATCTGCTGCCACCTCGGATAGCTTGGGTAAGGCGCTCTATCTTTCTAAGCCTCTTGTTTTGTCATCTGGGAGAAGGAGAGAATTCTAGCTGCTGAGCTGCTGGCCCCGCCCCTCTGGTCTATGGAGCTCCACAGGGTCCCACAACGGGAAGTGCACGGTTCACCTGGCTGCCGCAAAGTTCAGGGGAGTTACAGCAGGACCGCAGGGCACCCCAGGCCTGGCGTGTGGCCCTCACACAATGCCGAGCTCTTCCTTTCTCGGTCTTGTCCTTTGTCTGCGGCACAAATCCGTCCCAGACATCCCTGCCCTCCCCCCAGTACTTCCTCAAGGACAGACCTTGCACGGTTCCTCCTCACGGCAATTTACCTCATTTGCATGTGGCTTTTTCATCATAATTCCCCGAACCTAAACCCCCGTGTTGCCAGGACAACTGAGAGCCAGCTGGTTTCACTCTCTCACTCATGGGCTGTCAGGGAGACCCTGGCATTTCTTGGGCCAACTCCAGCTGGGCTCTCGGCCCCCTGAGAAGGCACCATCTGCAGATTCCTCCTGTCTCCCCCCAGGGTCTTGGCGACCTTTACCCCTGCCCCAGGCTCCCTCGATCCCTCCTGCTGACCTTGGAGACGTGCATGCCCCCCCCCCCCCCCCCCCCCCCCCACACCTCCCTCGATCCCTCCTGCTGACCTTGGAGACGTGCATGCCCCCCCACCCACCCCCGACACAGTGAACCCTGTCCTTATTAACCTCCCCCCACCAGCTGTGCTGGCCTCTGGGTTCTGGCGATGCTAAATGAGACGATGAATAGCAAAAGCACTGAGCAAGTGTAATGCCCAGGACCAGGTACATCAGTCACCTGTCTTTATGCTCTGGGGGCCCTGTTCCGCACCAGACCCTCAGCACGCATTTGCTGAATCACGAGCCCTGTGGTCTCCACCTCCTGCGTGGGTCTCAGGCAGGTGCTTCTCAGATCGGCTCTCCATCCTGCTCTCACCGGCCTCCTGGGCTTCTCACGCCAGCCCTATGCTTCCTCTCTTGAAAACATCTTTTAAATGGGAAACTCCGGTGAATCTCACGGAGCCGTGGCTCACTCACAGCCCTTGGCTTGTGACATGACACGCACGGTTGAATGAACCCACCATGCTCACCCCCCTGCAATCTATGCCAGAGACGTGAATTTTTCAGCTGTTTCACAGCTTAATCGGGAAAACCGGTGATAAAGGGCAGGCAAGGACAAAACGCGGTTAACAAGCCCACAAATGAGCCTCCGCCCCTTTGAGCCGAGAGTGCCACACTTTCCCCTGTAGTTATCAAGTAGCCCAAATGGCTCATCTTTCCCCGGAGACCCTCGGAGAAAGGGTGAGAATGTTATGAAACTAACAGGGTGTGGACAGAGATCACTATGAGGGAGTCATGTGACGTTAAGGGTATAAACTCAAACGCACCCTTACCTGGCCAGACGCGTTCGATGTGACCTGCCTGGCCAGAGAGTGTGGACATGTGGACGTCTCCAGAATTTCTGCATCAGCCTGACCCCTGACAGAGGAGAAGTGAAGGGAGGGGAGAATGGGGAGAAAAGCCCTTGCAATAATTTTTCATCTGACAATCTGAGTAGAAAGGGTCGCATTTCAAAAAGCTGAACTCGGGGCCTCCCCGGCGGTCCAGTGGTTAGGACTCGGCACTTGCACTGCTGGGGGCCCAGGGTGGATCCCTGGTCAAGAAAATAAGATCCTGCAAGCCGCGTGGCCAAAAAACCCAAGAGGCTGAACTCACTGACACTTTTTTTTGGGGGGCGGGGGGATGGGATTTAAACAACAAGAAAAGAAGGAAAAAAGAATGTCTACCTTTAATTCCAGCGCAGCGTCTTCCTAGCTTTGTGACCTCAGTCAAGTCATTTGACTTGCCTATAACGTCGTGTTCTCGCACCTTGTCCAGAATCTATAGGTTCTCTGTAAAAATGACAGTCAGACCCACATCCATAGTTCAAACAGGGAGAGTATACACTAAAGCATAACAACAGCTGTGTTTGCACGTAAAGACAGCCGGCTCACATTTAGGAGGCCCCGACTCGGTGCCAGGCTAGGTACTGTCCACAATGTAAGGCACGCCCCTACTCCGTTATTATTCCCACTTCCTCGACCAGGAAATGGACTCAGGGAGTTGAAATGACTTATCCAGACCCACGGGGCCATCAGGTCAGTGGCCACTTCCCTCCGGTAGGTTACGTGCTTGGAGTCATTTTTAAATGACAGATGCTCTATGTCCCTAAAGAGAGGTTGTGAATTTTTTCTTGCGTGCCTCTAAGAGCTATACTAGCATCTCCAAAAAAAAAAAAAAAAAATCTTTTAAGGATGCACAAAGAAGTCCCTGATGGTGTGCTGAGTGGAGCCCAGAACGCTGTTGCTGCAGCACTTAATGCCGCCACAAATTCTGTTTTTCTCGTTCTTTTTTTGCTTAGGCTGTTACTCCTGCCATAAAGGATGATTACCAAATTGAAGCAGCCGCAACATAATCGCCACAAATCTGTTTTGCTGACGTGAGTTCATTCACCTTTGCGTCTTTCTCGCGTGTCTCCCGAGTGATCGTCAGGCTGGTTCTAGCGAGGAGACAAACCCTTAGTGTCCCGCCATGCGGCACTCCAGTCATTCGGATCAGGCAGTGCCTGGGTTTCTGGAAATATTTTACAGACGCAAACATCCCTGACTGCAGTATCTCCATTGATTTGTTATATCTCATTTCACTTGAGGTTTGGGGGTTTGTTTTGTTTTACCCAGTCCCTGGAAGGGAATTCAAGGGTGAGACCCACCTGAGTAAGCAAAGCCTGGATGTCCCCCCCTTCCCCCCCACGAAACCAGGGCCGGTGAGGCACCTGCAGATAAGCAAGGGCGGCCTGACTGCTGGGCCGGGCAGCCTACACAGTGGTAAAACACAGCGCGAACGCGGCTGCCCTCCTTCTACCAGCAAGCCTGGGGTTTAGCAAGGAAGAGTACGGAGTTTAAAAATTTTACATTTCAATATCTTCAGTAATCGTCTTCAATGCCATTAGAGGTTTCTTTATTTTATTTTTTCCCTACTTATACCTCTACCCCAAGTCAAGAGGCCAGGTCAGCATCTGCAATCCTCTTCCTACTAAACGTGTGAATGCCACAAGGCCTGGGCCTCAGTTTTCTCATGTATCAAAGGGAAATAAAGAGATCAGGACTTTGCCGTGGGGATGAGAGATCATGGACGTGATATTGGCAACGCCTGGCTCAAAGCGGCTGCAGTTGCTCCTACCATCACCCTCACTGGAAGCGCTCAGGGTGTGCTAAAGGCCTGTCTGCTGGGCGCTCGCCGGCCCGGCGCTGGGCTGGGGGTTTGTGGGGGACAAAAGAAAAAGGTAACAGAATCCTTGCTCCGAGGGAGCCGAATCCAGTCGTGACGACATGGCTTCATACAAATAAAACAGGGCCAAAGGTGGCTAAGGTATTCTAACCTGAGCGGGGTTTTTGCCCCAGCTTCTTGAAAATGAAAGCTACTCCTTATTTGGCGCATAAATTCCTCATCCTTAGTAACCTCAAGACTTCTTTACCTGGTGACCACGCCCGCCCTTGTCTAAAGAGGGGTGGGCGTCCCACAGAAAAGGCGTTCTCACACACATGTTCCATCCTGGAGCCGGCAACCTTTGCCAGCGATGACTCAGGTAAACATGCCAACGAGCCGCCCGCCGCCCTGCTGTGCTCCAGCCAGTACAGTCACGCCAGGGATCACCTCTGCTCACCTGTGCGCCTCCCAGAAAACTCGCTGGCTTGTCTCCACTAGAAACAGGACCAAGAGAAGGAGGGAAACAAGTGGGAGTAGAAAGAGGAAAGTTGTGAAGAGGACAGAGGAGGATGAGGATGGGGGCAAATACCCGTGCCTAGGGCTGGGCTGCAGTCTGGGAGCACGGCCAGCCACCAAGGAGATGGGCCCCTGCCTTTGAGGAGCTTCCGGCCTAGAGGAGGCAACATCTATCAACGACAAAATTACGTAAATAACAAGACTCATACGATTACAAACTGTGGCAAGTTCTAGAAAGAAAAAACTGAAAGGAGGTGATAAAAGGTTATAAAGGGGACCTGATTTAAATCGGGGGAGGGGTTAAAATGGACAACTTTTTTTTTTTCTTTTTCTTGTTTTGGCCACCTGCACGGCCTGCAGGAGCCCAGTTCCCCCGACCAGGGATGGAACCTGGGCCCTAGCAGTGAAAGCACTGAGTCCTAACCACTGGACAGCCAGGGAATTCCCCAAACAGACAACTTTAAAAGGAACATTTAGGGGCTTCCCTGGTGGCGCGGTGGTTGCGAGTCCGCCTGCCGATGCAGGGGACGCGGGTTCGCGCCCCAAATAGAGTTTATTAGAGACCTGGACTCAAGTCACAGGTTTCTTTCAGTCTTAGTGTCACCTCAGAAGAGTTATTTGAAAACAAGCCTTCTGTACTTCAAATTAGTTGATTTGAAATAGTTAAGAATTGCTAATGATGTGTTTGCAAACATGTGAAGTAAACTGAATTTAATGTTGAATACTTTCAAGCATTCACCTAATAAAGCCACTGTTAAGCACTAAAAAAAAAAAAAAAAGGAACATTTAAATGAAGACCCGAAGCAGTGGGACTTAGCCAGGTGGAGGGGGCCAGGACAAGCATATTAACCAAGGGAACAGCATGCAGTACTCCAAGGTGGGAAAGAGTCTGGGGTGTTGGGGAACTGAAAAGGCCAATGTAGCCAGAGTATTGTGAACAAGGGAGAGGGTGGCTTGATGCCATTATTTCATACACAGAAGTGTATAACATATTCTACTCTGTTTAATAAATCTGCCATGTGAGGCACTGTGCTGGAAACTGAGACCCCATCCCACGTTTCAAGCCTTATTCAGTTGTGACTAGCAAGGATTTGAATCCTGCTTACAAGACTGGTGGGAAGTTTGCTTAATTCTTAGAACTTTGGTCTCCTGTCTATTTGGTGGAATTATTAACACTTGCTTCAGAGGATGGGCCTCTGAGTGGGCTGAGAAAATGTGTGGGGTGTGTCCATTGTGGTTTTGGGCATATGGTGGCCCTCATACAATGGGAGCTACTGTCCTTGTTTTAAATACCCACCTCCGCCCTCGACTTGGGATCCTGTGTCCAAAATAAAAGGGATATCTAGCTCTGCAATGGCCACTCCTTGTTTTTCTTCTTAGCTTCCTCAGAACCTGAGCGAAGGAAGAGGGTGTTATTTATAAAGGTGCTTTTGGACCCCCCCCGCAAATAAAAAACACACCCAGAGGGTGTGGGAGACTCTGTCTGCTTCCTCAGTGAGAGGAGGGAACCAGCAGAGAAGCTGGAAGGCAAGTTTTTTTTTTTTTAAGGACAAGTATAAATGTTTGAAAAACTATGTTATGTGCTTATGTTGGCAGCGCCTACACTAATTTTAGACTGACTCGTGGAAGATGGCACGGCCCCCAAGGGTGACATGCAGGTTCGTGAAGCATTTCACATTTTTGGAATCCAGGAGACGATGGATTAACATCTTTAAATCGCTGAAAGAAAAAGAACCCCCAAACCTGCCAACCTTTTTGAAGGAAGATACTCCTCAGAGGTGCAGGCCATACAAAAATGCCTTCAAACAACAGCTAAGAGAAGTATTTACCGGCAAATCAGCACTACAAGAACCTCCACAGGAAGTTCTTCAGGCTGAAGGAAAGGGACCCCAGAATGGAGCACCGAACTTCAGGAAGGAATGAGGAACTCTAGAAACGGTAAAATACAAAAACATTAACTATTTAAACGAATAGTAAGTTATTATATGCTAAAAGACATAATATTAACGGCACTGGGGTGGGGAAGGAATAAATGCAGCCATGGAACATTTACCAAAATAGACCATACGCTGGGCCCTAGAGCAAGTCTTAACAGATTTCAGAGAGCTGAAATCGCACAGAGTGTGTTCTGTGACCACAGTGCAATTAAACAAGAAATTAATAACAGAAAGATAATTGGAGAATTCCCAAGTGTTTGGAAATTAAACAACACATTTCTGAATAACTCATGGGTCAGGAAAGAAATCACAATGGAAATTAGAAAATACTTTTAACTTTTAACCGAATGATAATGAAAACAAACACATTGAAACTTGTGGGAAGCAGCTAAAGAAATACCCGAGTGGAAATGTTTAGTTTTAAATGCATCAGTTAGGAAATAAGAAGGTTGAGAAAGAATGATCTAAGCTTCTGTCTCATGAA
Organism: Physeter macrocephalus; assembly: GCF_002837175.3. Classification (NCBI taxonomy): domain Eukaryota; kingdom Metazoa; phylum Chordata; class Mammalia; order Artiodactyla; family Physeteridae; genus Physeter; species Physeter macrocephalus. Next base: position 48,465,078 of record NC_041219.1, on the reverse strand, counting down.
ACTAGAAAAAAAAATTAGTAAGTTAAATACAAGGAAAGTGGAAGGAAGTCTGTAAACAAGATAAGAGTAGGAATCAATTAACTAGAGAACAAAAATGCAATAGAAAAAATTAACAAAGCCAAGTTAGGTGTTTGAAAAGATGTATACAATTTGACAATTCCTTCAAGACAGATCAAGGAAAAAATAGGAAAAAAATAACACTCCTTTTTTTTCATCCCAATAACAGAAATTAGAAGGAGCTATCACTGCAGATCCCAATGACATGTTAAATGCAATAACAGGATATTATGCCAATAAAAGTGACAACCTGGATGAAAAGGACACATTCTTTAAAAATCACAATTTAGCAAAACTAATACAAGAAAAAATAGAAAATCCAAAGAATCCTATACTGTTAAAAACAATAAAAGTCTATACTTTAAAACCTCTCACAGGGCTTCCCTGGTGGCGCTGTGGTTGAGAGTCTGCCTGCCGATGCAAGGGACACGGGTTCGTGCCCCGGACCGGGAAGATCCCACATGCCGCGCGGAGCGGCTGGGCCCGTGAGCCATGGCCGCTGAGCCTGCGCGTTTAAATGCATCAGTTAGGAAATAAGAAGGTTGAGAAAGAATGATCTAAGCTTCTGTCTCATGAAACTAGAAAAAAAAATTAGTAAGTTAAATACAAGGAAAGTGGAAGGAAGTCTGTAAACAAGATAAGAGTAGGAATCAATTAACTAGAGAACAAAAATGCAATAGAAAAAATTAACAAAGCCAAGTTAGGTGTTTGAAAAGATGTATACAAGTTGACAATTCCTTCAAGACAGATCAAGGAAAAAATAGGAAAAAAATAACACTCCTTTTTTTTCATCCCAATAACAGAAATTAGAAGGAGCTATCACTGCAGATCCCAATGACATGTTAAATGCAATAACAGGATATTATGCCAATAAAAGTGACAACCTGGATGAAAAGGACACATTCTTTAAAAATCACAATTTAGCAAAACTAATACAAGAAAAAATAGAAAATCCAAAGAATCCTATACTGTTAAAAACAATAAAAGTCTATACTTTAAAACCTCTCACAGGGCTTCCCTGGTGGCGCTGTGGTTGAGAGTCTGCCTGCCGATGCAAGGGACACGGGTTCGTGCCCCGGACCGGGAAGATCCCACATGCCGCGCGGAGCGGCTGGGCCCGTGAGCCATGGCCGCTGAGCCTGCGCGTCCGGAGCCTGTGCTCCGCAACGGGAGAGGCCACAACGGTGAGAGGCCCGCATAACGCAAAAAAATAAAAAAATTTAAAAAATAAATAAATAAAACCTCTCACAAAGAAAACTTTAGACTCAGGTGGTTTCACTATTAATTTTCCAAACATTTAAGGAAGAAATAATACTAATCTTATACAAATTCTTATAGTGAACAGAAAAAGGGAACACCTCCCAACTCATTTTATGAGGCCAGGAAAACCCTGATATTAAAACTTGACGAGGATAGTACAATAAAAGAAATGTACAGGCTTATATCTCTCATGAACACAGATGAAAAATCCTAAACAAAACATTAGTAAATCAAATTCAGAGATCTATTAAAAGGTTAATACTTCATGACAAGTAGAGTTTATTCCAGAAATGTAAGGTTGGTTTAACATTTGAAAATCAATCAATGTCATTTGCCATAGTAACAGAATAAGGAGAGAAAACATACGATCATGCCCATTGATGCAGAAAAATATTTGATAAAATTCAACACTTATTCATGATAAAAACTGTCCATCAATTAAGAATTTTTTTAAACTTTCTTAATCTAATAAAGGCTGTATATTTAAGACCCTACTGTTAATGTAAATAAAACCATTAAGCACTTTCCTCTTGTCCACTGTCACCACTTCTGTTGAGTATGGTACTGGAAACCCACGCCAGTGCAATAAAGCAAGAAAAAGAAGTAAAGATTGGAAAAGATGAAAGTATAACTGTTTTATTTTCAGATGACATAATTATGTACATAGAAAATCCAAAAGAATGTACAACTATTAGAATTAATAAAAGATTTAGCAAGATCACTGGATAAAATGTCAGTATATGAAATTAAGTTTATTTCTATATACTAGCAACAAACAACTAGAAAATGAAATTTAAAACAATTTATACTAGCATAAAAACATAAAATAATTAGGAATAAATCTTTTGAAAGATGTGTAAGACCTACACTGAAAACTATGGAACATTTTAAAGAGAGATTAAAGAAGATCTAAATAAATAGAGCAATATACCATGTTCACGAATTGGAAAGTTCAATATTGTTATAGTGTCAAGTCTTCCAAATAGATTTATAGATTCAATGTAACCTCAATCAAAATTCCAGCAGTGGTTTTGTAATGGATCATGACAATCTGATTTAAATGAAATTTCAAAGAACGTAGAAAGCCAGGAAAACTTTGAAGAGGAAAAATAAAGTTGGGAGACTTACTCTAGTAAATATTGAGACCCATTATAAAGCAAACATAATTAAACAATGGCAATTTTAAACAGTGTGATACTGCTATTAGAATAGACATACCAATGGAATAGAAATAGACCCACACATATATGGCCACTTAATTTACAATAAAACACTTAAGCACAACAATAGAGGAAAAGATGCTCTCATCAACCAATGATGCTGAATTGGATATTCATTTGGAAAAAAGCAAATCTTGACCCCTACCTCATAGCATGCACAAATATCAATTCAGGATGAACTATATTCCTAATGAGAAAGGTAAAACAATAAAGCTTCCAGAAGAAATCAGAAGAATATCTTCACAATTTTCAGATAAGCAAAGATTTCTTAAACAGGACATAAAAGCCATGAACTGTAAAAGAACAGGTTGATAAATTGGACTTTACCAATATTATGAACTTCTGTTTACCAAAAGAAACTAATAAGTGAGTAAAAATATAAGCTCCAGACTGGGAGAAGATGTTTACATTACCTATATCCAATAAAAGACTCATATCCAGAATATATAAAGAAATGTTACAAATCAATTAAAAAAGACAAGTAACTGCATTAAAAATGAACAAAAGATTTGAAGAGGCAGCTCACAAAAGAGAATATCCAAATTACCAGAAAGTATAAAAAAAGGAGCTCAGCACCATGAGACATCAAAAAAAAAAAAAAATTCATGTTAAAACCACAATGAGATACAACTCGTTGAAGTTAAGAAACTACTCAAAATGATATAGCCAACTAGAATGACTAAAACGAAAATGACCACAATACCAATGTTTGTAAGGATGTAGAATAAATGAACTCTTGTACAGAACTGAGAACTGGTACAACCATTTTGGCCCACACCATGAACAAACAATCCCTCTCCTGAATTTATTCCCAACAGAAATGAGTGCATGTGTCCACCCAAAGACATGGACAGGGAAGCACGTAGCTGCTAGATGATCAAGAAATTGTAGTTTATTCATACAATGGAACACTACACAGCGATAAAAAAGACGAATTCCTGATATACCGGTAATATGGATGAATCTCACAGAAATAATATTGAATAAAAGAAGCCAAACACAGGACAGGAATAAAAATGCAGACGCAGAGAATGGACTTGAGGACACGGGGAGGGGGAAGGGTAAGCTGGGACGAAGTGAGAGAGTGGCATGGACATATATACACTGCCAGATGTAAAATAGATAGCTGGTGGGAAGCAGCTGCATAGGACAGGGAGATCAGCTCGGTGCTTTGTAACCACCTAGAGGGGTGGGATAGGGAAGGTGGGAGGGAGACGCAAGAGGGAGGAGATATGGGGATGTATGTATACGTATAGCTGATTCACTTTGTTGTAAAGCAGAAACTAACACACCATTGTAAAGCAATTATACTCCGATAGAGATGTTTAAAAAAATACTTTGTAATAACCTATATGGGAAATAGAATCTCCAAAAAGAATAGATATATGTGCACGTATAACTGAATCACTTTGCTGTACACTGAAACTAACACAACATTGTAAATCAACTATACTCCAATATAAAATAAAATTTTTCTGAATTTTTTATGGCAAAATAAAATAAAATAAAAGTTATTCTATAGTAAAAAAAAATTTTAAAGTACATGTCCTATATTCAATTTTTAAAGGTAAACAAAATCTCTTCTGCTTTCCATTTTCATAGTGCTAATTTTTTTTATTGTAGTGTAGCTGCTTTACAGTGTTGTGTTAGTTTCTGCTGTACAATGCAGTGGATCAGCTATATGTATACATATATCCTCTCCCTCTTGGACTTCCCTTCCCCCCTTCCCACCCATCTAGGTCATTGTGGAGCACCGAGCTGAGCTCCCTGTGCTATACAGCAGGTGCCCACTAGCTACCTATTTTGCACGTGGTAGTGTATTTACGTCTAATTTTAAAATCCTTTGTCCTGCTTGACTCTCACCAATAAGATTCCAGAGCTTGGATTCCACAATTCCATTCCCTCTATTACAACAGGTAGTAAAAATAAACCCAGAAGAATTGAAAAGTAGAAAGTGATCTGTATTACGCTACTGCTACTGTTGCAAAAAGGCAGGCGATGTTTATCATAATTATGCTTCTTCTGAGGAAATGGCAGATGGTGACTTTCATAAAAATATCAATCTTATTCTCCATTTTAATGTGAACATCTGTAATCTGCTGTTTTCTATTTTTTATAATTTTTGTTATATTGTTCTCTAGGACTTGTATTTTCATCTTATTAATGATCCCTTTCAATGACCAAAAGTCTAATGTGTTAATTATTTCTTTTCTACTGTGGTTCATATTCTTTGTATTCCATCAAAGCAACTTGTGCCCACCCCAAGTTTACAAAGATTTTCTCCCAGGTATTTTAGAGTTTAGCCATTACATGTAGATAGTTTATCAAGATTGAGTTAATGTCTGTGCATAGCCTCTGTTAAGGATCAAGGTATTTCTCTCTATTAAAAACTATCGTTGTTTCAGAGTCATTTGTTGAAAAGACTTTTATTCCCCACTGCATTACATCAGTAACTTTGTCAAAGTCAATCTGTCATATATGCATGATTTGATTTTGAACTCTTACTATTTCATTGATTTTTATATGTTCTTAAAGTAGGCCTTGAAATCAGATAGTGAAATCTTATGTCTTTTTCTTCTTTATCAGTGTTGTTTCAGCTATTATAGGTTACTTACATTCTCATAAATATTTTTGAGTCAGTTATCTATTTCTACATGTCCCTGGTGGAATTTGATTGGGACTATGTTGAATCAGGAAATCAAGTGTAAAATATTGGTCTCTTAGTCATATTGAGTTTTCTGTTCTTTGAAAATTACGTATCTCTATTTATTTGGATCCTCTGTAATTTCAACCTGAATGTTGTAGTTTTAGTATTCAGCTCTTAAACATATTTTGTTCAATTTATTCTTAAATTTAAACATTATTATTTTTAGAACTTCATATTCCAAGCATCTATTGCTTACTTATAGATTTAATTAATTTTGGTAAATTGGCCTTGTATCCTGTTATGATGCTAATTTAAAATATTAGCTGATGGAGTTTTCTTGAAGTCTTTCTGGATTTTTCCTTTACCCATAATTATATGACCTGTGAATTAAAACATATTCTTCTTTCCAATCTATATACACTTCATTTGTTGTTTTTGTCTTATTGCGATGGCAAGGAACTCCACAAAATGTTGGATAGAAGTGAGGAGAGTGGAAACACATAGCTTAATCACTATCTTAGAGGGAATGTCTGAGTAACTTTTTTAAGCATGATAGAAAGAATAGGCATATTCAATAATTTCATTCATTGGGATGAGGAAGATTTTTTTTCTAATTGCAGTATGTTTTTGGCATCGTATGTAAGAACTTTTTGCATAATTCAAGTTTAAGAAGATTTTCTTCTACGTTTTCTTCCAACAGTCTCACAGTTATACCTTCTCCACTTAGGTCTATAATAAATCTTAAATGAATTTTTATGTATGTATGTTTTTGTATGTATGTATACAATCATTAAATGTATTTGTTTAAAATACTAAAAAAGAAAAAAAGCCAGACACAGAAGAGTACATAAAACATAATTCCATTTATACGAAGCTCAAGAGTAAAGCAAAATTATGACGGGGGTCAAGATAGTGGTTACCTCTGGTGGGCTGAGCACTGACAGGGAAGGGTCATGCGGGAGTTTTCTGGGTACTGGAAATATTCTATATCTGGGTGGTGATTACGTGGGTGTATACAAATATAAATGTTCTTTAAGCTGTAAACTTAAGATCTATGCACTTTATTGTATATATGTTAAACTTCACTTTAAAAAACACAACAAACTGAGATCCAACAAACTGTAGACCCACCATTTTAAGAAATTATTGTGGTTGAAAAAACGTCTTCTATGAGCCCAGTCAAGTATTTTATGAGCAATATTGCTTATATTCTTGTAGGGAAACAGCTTTGTTCTACAAACTGTAGACCCACCATTTTAAGAAATTATTGTGGTTGAAAAAACGTCTTCTATGAGCCCAGTCAAGTATTTTATGAGCAATATTGCTTATTTGTTCTGGCCTCTCCTTGTACCCCAACAGAGGTCTCACGGGCAAGGCTTGAAACACAGCTGGTCTGAGTCTCAGTCTTGTGGTCCTCCCGGGCCATGGGATCGTGGGAGGCTTGTGAGGAGCTGCTACAAGACCATTTCTCATTCTCTTCCGTGACTGCCAAGGAGGCTGTCGTGAGACAGGTTGTGAAGCAATTGGATATTCAGTTTCCCACCACCTCCTGGGTTCTGACGAGCTCTGAGACTTTCTGTCTCTCCCCCTCAGGATATAGCTGCAAACTCTCCAAGTCAAGCCCTTACAATTAGCCTTTCTGACTCTGCAGGACACCAGCCAGAGCAGTTCTGAGAAGCGGACGGCGATCACCGTCCCTTAGAGGCTGCCCTCTCCACGAACGGAAGGAAGTGCGGGGACAGCCTGAGCACACAGGATAGGGGTGGTGTCTGGGATCTTGTTACCAAAACCAACAGGACCGTATTTCTCACCGTGTGTGGATGGGGAGGAGGATGGGGGCAGGGGACCGGGTGTCAGGGACCGCACTAGGAGCTTTCACAAGTAGCATCATGGTCCCCATATCAGCCTCAGAGAGGTTTAGCAACTTGCCCACATCACACAGCTTGTCAGTGGCAGAGCCAGGACTCCCAGCCAGGCCATCCAGCTCCGCAGTCTGAGCTCTTCTCCACTGAAGTTTGGCTATTGTTAGAGTCGGTTGCCAAGGAAACCGTGTCCCTGCCGTGCCTCCTCCTGGCCTAGGTCACCTTTGGCTCAGAAGGCAGCAAGACCTGGGACTTCCCTGGCCGTCCAGTGGTTAAGACTCTGAGCTCCCACAGCAGGGGTCGCAGGTTCGTTCCCTGGTCGGGGAACTAATATCCCACATGCCACGCAGTGTGGCCAAAAATTAAAAATAAAATAAAATAAGTAAATAAAATGCAAAAAAAAAAAAAAAAAAAAAAAGACGGCAGCAAGACCTAAATCAGGCACAAAGCACCACCAGGCCTCCAAGGGCACCAGCCAACAGGGTGGCCTGGCCTCTGTCCACCTCTAGTAGAACTGGCCTCGAGGGTTCCCGAAGACGACAGCCTTTCCCTGGGCCCCCGTCTGTCACCAGCCACCGCTGAAGCACCAGGCATACGGTCACCCCCGCCTGGCTTCCTCTTTTCCCAGAGAGAGACAGCTTCTTTTTCTCTGCTCAGCGCTCCCGTGTTATAAGGGTACCTCCCTCCCCCAACTGGTTGACAAGCAAAATTGTGGATGATGATATAATGGGACTAATAACCGGGAAGCAGTGTGAATCCCCGGAGGCCAGAGATAAAATAAAACGGTGATGACAGTCGCGGCTGCTGCTGAAAGGCCACATTTACCGTGTTCCTTCCTGACGAGGCCTGTGGGCCGGCCGGCGGGGGATGGGGGTTGGGGGGAGGGGGAGGCGGCGCTGCTCTAGGCATGGCCTGTGCCCCGCTGCCTAACAGACCGCCACCTGCCCTGGGGACAGGGGGTTGCATCAGATTACAGCCGGACTGTATTTTAGCTGCGCCGGTGGCACGTCAGCATTTGTACCACGGATACCTCCTTGGAGAGGCCTAGAACAAATCAACTTTGGTAGGAGGATAGATACATCTACGTGGAAGCTACTGTATTAGCCTTCTCCTGAGAAAAAAACAGCAGAAATTGGCCTAGGACATTTTCTATAGGACAAAATTTTATAGTGTTCATTTTCGGGTGATTTCTTATTTTTAAGCTGTTTTTTTTTTTTTTTGGTGGTAAAATACACACAATATAAAATTTACCGTCTTAACCCTTTTTAAGTGTACCATTCAGTGGCATTAAGTACATTCACATTGTTGTACAACCTTTACCACTGTCCATCTCCAGAACTTGTTCATCTTGCGAAACTGAAACTCTGTCCTCATCAAACACCAACTCTGCATCTCCCCTCCCCCGGCCCCCGGCCCCCACCATCCTAACTTCTGTCTCTATGAATTTGACTCCTCCACGTCCTTCAGAAAAGTGGAATCACACAGTATTTGTCTTTTTGTGACTGACTTATTTCACTCAACATAACGTCCTCAAGGTTCATTTGTGGAGTAGCACATGTCAGAATTTCCTTCCTTTTTTAAGGCTGAATAATATTCCACTGTATGCATAGACCGCATTTTGTTTACCCATTTATCTACTGATGGACGCTCGGGTTGTTTCCACATTTTGGTTATTGTGTCAGGTGATTTCTGTTATAACACTCTCTTCATTTTTTATAAAATTATTCATAACTTATGCCTCATTAAAAAAAAGAATGTGAGACGACTTCCTGTAAAAACCATGCTTTATCACAGAATAGAGTAAGAAAATGGAGATCAGAAACAAAGTGGAAGGTAAAATTAAATTTTAAATGTCAGAAAGGGTATTATTCAATTGGATATCACATTTAGATTTGAGCTTCCCAGTAGCCAAAGTAAAAAGGGATACGTTGGTTCTTAGGATTCTAAAAGCATATGATACTTTTATTAGCAAAGTTAGTTAAGTTAAATTCTGACTAATTCATTGCCTCTTTCTTTGAGACTCTATTTCTCTAAATATTTTTGAAAATGAAATGAGTTTGTCTTAAACACCTTGCTGCATAGAGAGAAAACTAATAAAATAAAAGTGCTGAGATATGGGGACATATGTATATGTATAGCTGATTCACTTTGTTATAAAGCAGAAACTAACACACCACTGTAAAGCAATTATACTCCAACAAAGATGTTAAAAAAAAAAAAGGGCTGAAAACAAAACTTAGTCCAGCATGTTTGCAAGAGACAAAGACACCGACTTCTTCCGGACCTAAAAGACCACCCTCCTGCCCACCATTCTCCAGGATCTTGAAATGAGTTGGAGAAAAGCACTGGACGTTGGGTTTAGTCCTACAGGGAGAAGTGAGGCTTTTCCAGCGATTTAATGCCAGACCTGCCCCCTTTGGATTCCCTGGAGCAGCCTCACCAGCTAAGCTGATTCGGGGTACATGTGCCACGGAGGAGCTCGTCCTGGACCCTGTGTCCATGCCTGCTGGCTTGGTTTTGACTGTGCTGTTGTTTTAATTTCAGGCGTATTTGGATATAAGGATTTGCACGTAATAAACAATTGATACTCATCAAATTGAAAGGAATGTTGTTTACAAGGAGGACAGATTGGCTCCAAAGTTTATCCAGATGGAAGGTAGCCTCTCCTTTCTATGGGAAGGGTGTCGGAGGGCCCCAGCGGAAGAAGCAGCTTGATCGAGTGCTAGTCTGGGCGAGTCCCTCAATTTCTGAGGCTCAGGTTTGTCTCCCGCAAAATGGTGATCATGATAAAGACCTCCCGGTGTTGTCTGGAGGTGACATATGCCGAGCTAGTGATATTTCTCTAGAGGAAGTCATCCTGGTCCAGCTGGGGATGTCTTTGACTTTTCTTTTCCAACCTCTATTAGAAACAGACTGAACACTAGATGGCTTCCACCTCTGAGCTCCGCCTGCATGTCTCCCGTCACACCCAACCCGCCTCTCCCTAGACACTCTGGGAGCACTGAGGACCCGGGGTGCTCACCCACCAAGCCGGCCTCACCTCCAGCTGCATCCGTCTCCTGTCGTATAATAAACAGAAAGCTTGGCAGAAAAGCCACAGACCGACCAAATAAGCTTTCTCATGTTACCCTAGGTTAGTATGTTCTGCCAAATTTTTGTGGCACGGAGAGAAAAAAATATAGCCCTTTTCTCCCCCATGGAGCCTAAGAAGTCTGGAACGTGGAAAATGCTCCTAAATCCCGATTGGATTAATTTTGCTGGAATGGATTTCAAACACACGAATATTATCAGCAGTAAGTCACCAGCAGCGCAGGACAGAGGGCGTTCTCCTGTGACCTCAGTGCCACTAGCAGGCAGTCCAGGGATGCCAAAGGCTTTCTCGGCTGCGATTTGGGTTTGGGGGCAGATGTGCTCACGTTTCCAGGGCAACGCTGCTGGAAGGGTCCGGTTAGTTCCTAACAGTGAAAGCTCGGGAGAAGGGATTTTAACCAGGGAAATTTGCTAATCTAGGGAGACAATGTGGAAACAGCTCTTTTGTGCAAACCCACACTCTTCATGCTGGGGCAGGCAGGCTCTGCGGTCTAGAGCAAGCAGTAAGCATCTGCTGTGTGCCCAACACCATATACTAGTCAGAGAGGAAAGGATGTCGGGCAGGGGGCTTTCTCGGCAATCTGAAGATGTTTCCTGGGGTCTACCTGATTTTGACCACAAGAGATGCAGAATAGAAAGCGATTCTGCTTTCTGTTTCTACGAATTTGCCTGTTCCAGGTATCTCATATGGAATCATACAGTATTTGGTCTTTTTCGTCTGCCTTATTTCACTTAGTCTAATGTTTACGTTTCATCCATGTGGTAGCATGGATTAGCAGGAATAATGTTCCGTTATATGGATACACTGCATTTTGTTTGTCTATTCGTTCATCAGTGGACCTTTGGGTTGTTTCTAGCTTTTGGCTATCGCGAACACTGCTATGAGCATTTGGTGTACAAATATTGGAGTCTCTGCTTTTAACGTTTGCTGGCTGCATTTTGTTTTTATACTAGTGCTTAGCACAATGCTTAGTTCAATAATTACTAAATAAATGAAGGAAAGATTTATTGAAAAAAAAAAAAAGAAATGCAGAATAGGCTTTCGCCTCTTAGGAATGATCCCGTATCACTGGCCACTCCACAGACCAACTGGAATAATTTACCCTTAAATGTGCAGCAAGTAGGGCAAGGTGCTGCAAGTGAGGGTCTCACGCAGTAATACAACGTCAAGGTCAAAGCTGTCGCTTGACGTTGCCAAGCAGGGCAACTGGTTGGCTCCAGTAACTACTTAGATTTTCCACTGAGGATGCTGGAACTTGGCCACTTCCCCCAAGAGGTCTGCAAGCAGGGGTGTTAGATGGCCACCTCTGCTCTGTAACATTTCAATAGCTTTTGGGTCCTACCCTCCAGGTGACCCCCCCCCCTTCCTCAGTTCCACAAGGGGCACCCACGTCTCTCCCTACCTCCCACCCCTGACTGTCCCTCTTCTTAATAGTCTTGCTCAAAGCTAGGGTTCCAGGTCCATGTAGGGGCCTGTGTGGAGGGAGAGGTGCTGGAAGGGGTCTTCAGGCTTCCCTACATCCTGGGCTTCTGCACTGCATGCTATGGTTATCCCAGGCCCGTGGGCAAACGGTCACAAGCTGACCATGTACAGAGACCATGTGCTTTGTCCCCAGATATTCTGCAGAGGGAGAGAGAAAGTAAGAGGGAGGGAGAATGGAGGTCTGCAGGGCAATGACGTGGTGTAGGTATTCCACCGGCCCCTTGACAATAACTCCAGGCCGCCCCCCTTTACCCCTGCACCACCCCTGCCCCTCCAGCACCGGCAGCTGTGTCTGCCCAGGCCATGGAACAGCAGAGTGCGGAGAGGCCTTTGGAAACGTGTGACTAGCAGATGAGGCAGCAGGAACCAAGAATGGTGGGGCTGGGGGCTAATTTAAATCATCGAGTCCGTCGGGGACCATTTCCCTGACCCCGGCACCCGAAGCACTTGGCCCAGCGGTGCTAGGGCACACTCGCCAGGTGACAGCCCTCTGAGCGATGGTCGGGCTCCCTGAAGGCTGAGAGCCTGCAGGGTGGGGCTGCGGTGGTTCCCCAGCATCGTGACCTGGCCGGGACTCAGGGAGCCAGTCTGGGCGCGGGGGCATCAGACCCCTGGATGAATGCATGGCTGTGTGTGGATCATGGTGTGGGCGCGGTGTAGGGGGAAGAAAGTGGAGGTTGGCTTTCCAGAGCCCCTCAGAAAACTCCCAGGGGCAATGGGCAAAGCCCCCAGGGAGACCCCTGACTCTTTCCAACCTCAAGGAGGGGAGACTGCTTCACCTCAACCGCCCTGGCCGGGCCTCGGTTCCAGGAACGGCCTCTGACTTGACCCGACCGAGCCAACGGGCAGCGGCAGGGCTGCCGGGTTCTGGGGCCAAGCTGCTCCTTGGATCAGACGAAGCACAGCAGCCCCATACACGGGCAGGCACTCCCCGACCCGGGACCTGGCGCGGAGGCGAGCCTGGCCCCTCTCCAAGGGAGTGGGCGTCGGGCTCCCCGCTCCCAATAACCACCTTCTCTGGGTGAGTTACCTGCCTGCAATTAATTATGCAATTATCTCGGCTGGACTGAGAAGGGCAACCATCAAGTTGTCAAGCTAGGCCGTGGGGTAAGAGTGTTTCCCTCCGCAGAGCGGAAAACATTCCTTTCTGATTTCTGAGTCCCACAAGGCCAGCTGCACTTAAAGCAACACCCAGCACTTTGGGGTTAGCCCAGCTTACGCATGTATTTATCATTTTTAAAACCTAAACCGTAGCTACGGAGGTATCGGTCATGCAAGCGCTGCTATGCTGCTCCCCCCAGAGTTGGCAGTATTAACACGATATGGCAGTGCGGAATTTGAAGGGGACGTGGTAGTCCTTGGGTCAGGTTGGAGTTTGGAGATCAGGAAGCGGGGCAGATGGAGGAAGCTGACATGGTTCCTGGTCTTTTCCAACCCTGCCTGCTGAACAAACTTTACCTGGAGAGGACAACGGTTAAGGGCCCAAGGATCCTGGGGAGGGGAGACCAGTGCTTCGGGCCTGGTTTGGGGCAGATTTGAGGTTGAGTCTTGGGCCTTTTCAATGGACTCTTTTCTGGAAAGGCTAAAGTTCTATTTTGGGAGAGGAGAGGAGGATGAGGAGGGGTGGATTTAGATTAGATCTCAGAAAGAACTTCTCAGGCCATGAGACCCTATTATACCTGAATTCCGGAGAAATGGAGAAGCCCCCTAGGACCCTTTGCCCTTCTTCAGCTCCCTTCACTGCCACCTGCTCACACGGGCTCCACACTGATATTACCGGCCATCAAATGGCTTGATGGTCCTGTGTCAGTGAGCATTACGTCCATTCCTGTCTGTTTGCCACATTCGTCAGCTTGGGCCACCATCACAAAATACCAAAGACTCAGGGGCTTAAATAACAGACATCTATTTCTCACAATTCTGGAGTCTGGGCAGTCCAAGATCAAGGTGCAGGAAAATTCAGGTCATGGGGAGGGCCCTCTTCCTGGCTTGTGAACAGCTACCTTCTCGCTGTGTCCTCACATGTTGGAGAGAGACAAAGCTCTGGGGTCTCTTCCAATTCCTGCAAGGACGCTGACCCTATTGGATCAGGGCCCCACCCTTACGACCTCCTTTAACCTCAATTACTTCTGTAAAGGACCCGTCTCCAAATACAGTCACATTGGAGGTTAAGGCTTCAACATATGACTCTGGGGGGAATACAGTTCAGTCCAGAACACAGTGTTTTTATATTTTCCACCTAATAAACATTTCCTGAGAGCCTATTCTGTGACCTGCCCTCGAGGTGCTCCACATCTGGCAGGGGACAGACACATAAATGGACACCCCTTCCCATTTAGAGTACAGTTCAGGGACTTCCCTGGAGGTCCAGTGGTTAGGACTCCGCACTTCCACTGCAGGGGGGCACGAGTTTCATCCCTGGTCAGGGAACTAAGATCCCGCAAGCTGCGTGGTGCAGCCAAAAAAATTAAAAATAAATAAACAAATAAAGTACAGCTCAGCAAGCAAGTACCATAGAAAGATTCCAAAAGTACAGCAGAGAAGGGAGGGACTGATCATAGCTGGGAAATTAAAGGAGATGTCTCAGAGCAATTGGCATTTCTTTTTTAGAGTTAAAAAAATTATGGTAAAATATTCATAGCATAATATTTATCATTTTAACCATTGGTAAGTGTACAATTCAGTGACACTAAACATACTCACAGTGTGTTGTATCTACACTATCTTTACCCCAAATTTTTCATCCTCTCCAGCAAAAACCCTGTGCCCATTAAACACTGACACGCCTCCCCCAGCCCCTGGAAACCTCTATTTTACTTCCTGTCTCTATGAATTTGCCTATTCTAGGTACCTCTTATAAGTAGAATCATATAATATTTGTCCCATGTCTGGCTTATTTCATGAAGCATACTGTTTATGAGGTCCACCCATGTTGTAGCATATACTAAAATTTCATGCTTTGTCGTGGATAAATAATATTCCACTGTATGGATAGAACAGATTTTGTTTACCCATCCATTCAGCTGTTAATGGACACTTGGGTTGTTTCCACCTTTTGGCAACTATGAGCAATGCTGCTCTGAACATGTGTGTACAAGTATCTGTTTGTGTCCCTGCTTTCGGTTCTTCTGGATACACACCTAGGGCAGCTGGCATCTCATGCTGGGTGGTGTAGGGTCAGGAGAAGTTCACCAGGCAGAGAAGGTGGAAGCGGTATCATTCCAGGTGGATGGATCCCTGTGTGCAAAGGCTCAGAGGCCTGCGTGTCTGAGCCTAATGAGTGCTGCGTGTCTGAACCCTGTGTAGAGTGGATGGTGGAAGTGATGGGCAGTAAAAGGTTCTGGCCCAAACGTGGAGGGTCCTGTAGCCACACCGTCAGGTTGGTGGGGAGGCCCTGAAGGATCTGAAACCAGGAGGAGCTCCATCCAATCTGTGTTTTGGAGAGATGACTTGGCAGCTGTGGGGAGGCTTGAATGTAGAGGGGAGTAGACTCGGGTGAAATAATTCACCAGTGGGACGGGGTGAAAGGAGGTAATGGAATGAATGAATAAGTAAACTAAAGAGAGTAGATGCGAGGAATGGGACCAGATGATCCAGGGTCCTGCAAAGGAGGTGGAGGCGTTGGGGTCAGGTGTGTCTTATTCTAAAGGAGCAAGTCACCAGGAAGAAGCAGGACCTGGAGGTCAGGAAAGTTGGAGTGACAGCATTTAGGATGGCCCGTCGGCCAGCTCCAACTAGGAAGAGACCTGTGTTCATTTCACGCGGCACCAAATACACCACCCAGAAGGCAGCTCATAGAATCGTAGCGCTGGACTCCTGAGTGTCTGCAGAAAATCAACAGGGAACAAGCCAGAGTGACCTTTACCTGCAGGGAGACCAAGTCCAGGAGGTTTTAAGGATTCAAAGCAATTACTCCAGTCTGACTTGTACCGTTGACCGCTTCCCATGCATAAGTTCACGCGTAACTACATAATGCCGTTGCTTAGTTACATGACACTGATTCATGCAGGAGCTGCCACAAACATTAATAAACCATCTGTGTTAAAGACGGGTCACTCATCACCGTGTGCCAAAGCCTCTGAATGTCCCATAATGTTAGTAGTTGAGAGGTGACACCTCGAACTTGCGGTGGACACAGTTCACAGTGAATCACAGTTGAATTGTCCAAAGGGAACGCAGCTGCACTTCGGTCTTCTGTGCTACTTGCTGTCTCTTAGGATGCTTGGTTTCACCGGACCAGTCGTGTCGAGGTGGGTGATCCCCTGTACTCTGCGTCTCCCTCCTGGCAGCAATTCCCAGGGAAGCAGGTGGCCTGGACGGAACCGCTCTGCTCAAGACTGAGACCAAGGGCACACATAAGGCACACGCATCCACACTCAAGCGGGCCGTATTTCTGAAAAACTTGAGAAAAGCTGTACACCTGAAACTAACACAACACTGTAAATAAACTGTACTCCAATAAAAATTTTTTTAAAAGTGAGAAAATAACAGCATTCATTCACTATCTATGCTCTCCAAGAAATCGATCAACCAAGAGATATATTATTGAGTGGGAATTTAAAAAATATATACATATACATATATGTATACACACACACACACACACACACACACACACACACACGATATCAGTCTCCTAGGGCTGCTATAACAAATTACCATAAACAGTGGCTAAAAACAACAAATAGCTATCGTCTCACAGCCTGGAGGCCAACAGTCAGAAGTCAAGGTGTGGGCAGGGCTGGGTTCTTCTGGAGGCCCTGAGGGACACTTCTTCCCCGGCTTTGGTGGCTGTCGACAGTTTCTGGCCTGGGGACACCTCGCTCCAATCTCTGCCCCCATTTTCACATGGCCTTCCCCTGTGGGTCTCACTTTCCTTTCCTTATAACGTCACCAGTTGTTGGATTTAAAGCCCTCCCCCAAGCCAGGATGATCTTATCCCAAGAGCCTCAACTTGATCACACCTGCAAAGACTCTATTTCCAAATAAGTTCACATTCACAGGGACCTGGGGTTAGGACTTGACCTTATCTTTGTGGGGGACGCTATTCAATTGCCTACCCATAGATAAATGGTACCTTCTAACTTGCAGTTTCATTCACCAGAGTCGGGGTGGAGGCGGGGAGTTGTCCTTCCTGCCAGCTCGCCTTTGCTCAGCCTCCTCCCTGCCCCACTCCAGCCAGCCTTGGGGCCGGTGCACAGGGGCCCCCGCACGTGCCATCCCCCTTCCCTCGTCCTGCCCGGCCTCTCATTCCCGGCTCTGACCACCTGACCCGGGAGTGGCCCAGAGCCCTGCCTGGGACTGGCTCACCACATCCGCAGCCCCAGGCCAGGCGGCCCTGGGATCATTTAGGGTGGGCACTTGAAACACGTGCTGTAGGAGAGAGGTCTGCGCCCTGGACGGTAGGAGTCCAGGAGAAGCCTCAACTCTGGGAGGCATGTTTGGGCTGAGACTTGAAGGATGAAGAGGGACAAGTCCATTCTGGATTAGCCATGAACACAAACCGGAGGCCGGTCTCGTAAAACAGTCCCAAGGCGAACCCTTTGGTAAGGAAGAGTTCCTTTTGTTAGGGAAATCGCCGCCTTCTATTTTGCCCCCCCATCCCAGGGAGCAGGGACTGCTTCTTCTTTATCTTTGTCTCTCTCTCTCCTGGGGTCCTTATACCCATCTTATTAAATGCTTGTTGAGCTGGATTGGAAAGATAAGCCACTTATTAGAAAATATGAAGGAATCATTGTTAATATGGTTAGGTGTAACAGGTGTGGTGGTTGTGTTTTAAGACATCCTTATCATTAGGAATGTATATTTTAAAAGTATTTAAGGTTTTGAAATATGAAGTGACAAGATGTCTGGGATTTGCTTTAAAATATTCCTGCACTCTTCCCTCAGGATGCCGGAGAGTAACTGCTTAAGGACGGGCTGGCACAGTGACTTCCTCCTAAAGAGTCCAGAACTGATGGAGGTGAGGTGCTGGGGCAGGGAGAGTGACCTTACAGTGGGGAAGCGCGACAGAAACAGGTCAGCCAGGTGACCAAGGTCAATATCACAGTGATCAGTCACGTTGACGGCACATGCTCTGGTGTGATGGGATGAGGGCACTTCACCTCTGTGGTCTGCCTCCTCAAACCCATAACCCGAGTCTAATCACGAGAAAAACATCATGCAAAACCTAATAGAGGGGCATCCGACAAAACACCTTCCCACTCCCACTCAAAACTGCCGAGGTCATCGGAAACAAGGAAAGTCAGAAACCATCACAGCCCAGAGGAGCTGGGATCCTGGGTGGGGTCCTGGGACAGCACATGGGTGTTAGGTACAAACTAAGGAAACCAGAATAACATATGTATTTTAGTTAATAATAATGCATCAGTGTGGGTTCATTAATTGTAACAAATGTACCATACTAATGTAAAATGTTAAAATGGAGAAACTGGTGGCTGGGTATACAGTAACTCTGTACTATCTTCACAATTTTTCTGTCAATCTAAAACTGCTCTAAAAAATAAAGTTTATTTTAAAAAAATACTCCTGCAAAATAAAAGGAGTTGGCGGGGGGATGGGCGGCAGAGATGAAAAAAGATGGGCAGAGAGTTGATAAATGTTGGGGCTGAGTAACGGAGATGAGAAGTTTTATATACTCTTTTCTATACTCTAATGCATTTTTAAAAATTATATAATGACACGTTTTTTTAAAAGTGAAAGTCACAGATCTAGTATGTTGGGGGAAGAAAGCTTTTCATGCAGAGTTGTGGATACATGCTGTGGATATAGAAAGAGCACGGGACAGGAGATCACACTGTAAGTTCTGCAGTGATGGGAGAAGAGGACCAGCCCAGTGGGTGAGACAGGCAGGAGGCCTCTTGGGAGAAGATGGCCCTGAGCTGGCCCGGCAGAGGGGCTGAGAGTGAAGTGTGTGTGTGTGTGTGTGTGTGTGTGTGTGTGTATTGGGGAACCATTACAGAGGTGTTCCTGGTCCATAATAGATCTTCAACAAAGTGTAATGTGATTATTAGGAGTCACAATGACTGTCACCGTACTTCCCTAGGCCATATTATAAAAGTTCTGCAGTGGCTCTATTTCTCCCTGGAGACTTCAAAAGTCATCCAAGAGTCAGTTTCCACCTTATTCCACTTCCAGGATAAAGAGGATCCACCTTAACCCTGGTCACTCCAGGATGCCAGGTGACCCAGGCCCTCCCGCCACAATGCTACGGCGCTGCTCTGAACATTAGAGTAGGTTCCCTTCATTCAAAGCAGACATGGCTTTCTGGTAGAATATTACAGCACAAGACCTTCTGGAACCTAATGCAGCTGACACTGAGCACTGACAGTAATTACTTTGCAAGAATCATGGGATACGTACTGTCCATCAGGTGCCCAACGCGGAGTGTGATGTGAAATATGAAAAATTAGGCTCGTGTGTAATATGCACGACTCTCTGTCCCGAATCTCTCACAGATGATTAACAAAAGGAAATGCAGAATTAAAAAGATGCCTGGCTTCCGGAGGACATTCGTGTGGCTTGACAGTGGCAACCGTTATCATCGTCACCTTTTTTTTTTTTTTTTTTTTTTTTTTTAAGAAGATGCTGGCGGTAGGATTTTATTAATTATTTTTTTTTTTTTTGCTGTGTTGGGTCTATCTTCGCCAAGTACCAAATGCCTATGATTTCTGGTGACGGTCGTCACTAAATAGATTTAACTGGTCAAATACTTGTACAAACATAGAAAACTAATCTTTAGGTATCACATTACAATTTTTTTTTTTTTAAAGAAGATGTTGGGGGTAGGAGTTTATTAATTAATTAATTTCTTTTTGCTGTGTTGGGTCTTCGTTTCTGTGCGAGGGCTTTCTCTAGTTGCGGCAAGCGGGGGCCACTCTTCATCGCGGTGCGCGGGCCTCTCACTGCCGCGGCCTCTCTTGTTGCGGAGCACAGGCTCCCGACGCGCAGGCTCAGTAGTTGTGGCGCACGGGCCTAGTTGCTCCGCGGCATGTGGGATCCTCCCAGCCCAGGGCTCGAACCCGTGTCCCCTGCATTGGCAGGCAGATTCTCAACCACTGCACCACCAGGGAAGCCCCATCGTTACCTTTAACAATGAATAATGATAAGATCTCACGCAAGTACGCAGCACTTTACAGTTGCAAAGCCCTTTTGCCCTCATCACCTCCCGTGCCGCTCACTGCCATCGGGAAGCAAGGCAGCTGAGCAGGGATTCCTGGCTCCATTTTGCAGATGCAGAAACTGAGGCTTGGCGGATGGCAGTGACTCACGTGGCTAACTCCTGCCAAGGTGAGGTTCGGTCCCGGCCCCTCTGGCCCTCTGAATCGGGCAGGAACAGGACTCTGTTCCCTTTTCCTCTCTGCTTTTCTACCCTGCAGCTCCCTGACCTCACCACCACTCCTCCGCCCTCCCCCATGCCCCGCCACCCTTCGTCAGGAAGGTCTGATTGGCCAGCGTGGGTCATGTGCTCATCTGTGAGCCAATCAATGGCGGGAGGCTTGGCCCTGTCCACCAATGGCACCTCTCACCTTAACTCTCGTTAAGAGCGTGAGAAAGGCCGTTTCCCCCTGTGTCTTCCCACCCCGCTCCACCCAGGCCTCAGGAAGGAAGAGGCTCCCAGAAACCTTCCTCTCCAAGGGCCTGCGCTCAGAACTGCCTGGCTTCTGCAGACTTGCCCCCCAGGCGGCAGGTGGAAAACCAGAACCCTATGCGGCCTCCGCACTTCCTGCCCCTATACTGAGGCTTCAATTCCTGTGATCAGACCCCAGGCACCCTCCCCTTCCCTGCCAAGACCCCAGTTCACTGGCACTGAGAGCTGCTCAGATGTCCCCTGCACTCGCCTCATCCCTGGACCTGACTCCCAGGACAGTCCAGCCCCACGTTGACTCTTCCCCTCCCCACCAGCTCAAGATGTGACAGGCTGGCCCAGGTCTGGCTTTGATGGACAAGTACCCCAAATGAGTGACCTCAGAGATGCTGGGAGGACAGGCTTGAATGACCAGAACACCGGCAGGCTGAAATCCCATGTGTGGGGCTGAGAGCTCAGCTAGTGCCAGGGACCAGGCTGCTGAGATGAGCTGGGCACGAATGGGATGCCTAAGAAGATGGGAAAAACCCCGGGTAGGATTCGGAAAACACACGTGTGTGGAAACGAAGGGCGTGGACGCTGAATTCCTGCGGGTCCCAGCGGGCCTCTGGGCGCAGGCTGCTCCTGGCTCCACCGTCCATGCTGAAGGTGGTGTCAGGACACCCCATAAATCCAGTCTGTCCACGTCTCTTCTGACCCAGGGTTTTACAGAGGAATGGAGTTTGGAGTCTGATAGACTGAATTTGAATCCCTTCTTTGTCTCTAAAGAGTTGCGTGACTTTGGGCAGCTGAGTTCCTCTCGCTGAGCCCAGTTTGCGTGTCTCTAAATCGGGCAAGACCACACACCCCGCCTGGGTTCCCAGGAGGAATAAATGAAGCACCAGCTTCAGAATGCATGGGGCGTCAGTGCATCCGGTGGTCTCTCCTTCCCACTGAAGAGAATCCTTATTTCTCCCCAGCAACTTCTAGAGGGAATCAGAATGCCCACGAGGGACACCACCAGCAGAGCTCCGTGACGTGCCCGCTGGGCTGAGCGTGGGGCGTGGGGGCATGGGGGGTGCTTGAGCCCCGCTTCCTAGGGGGCGGGCAAGCCGTCAGAAATGATGTGAGTTGGAAGCTTTTCCGACTCACGTGCCGGACCCCAGCCCAGAACCTTGGGAGGCAGGAGGGTTTTGAGAAGGCCTTGGGAATATTCGCAGGCTCTTTGCTAGTCGGGATCCCCCCTCTTGAAAGACTCCCCTGCACAGGCCATCAGGAGGCTCACAAAGCTGTTTATTTTCCCACCTATGATGGATGCAGGGTGCAGAAAACCCAGAGATTCCTTTGGTGAACATACTGGAGCCACACACAAACCTAACTGGCTCTGTCTTTACTGAGGGATTTTTCTGTTTCCACAGAACTGTAATTTACCTTAGAAGTGCTCTCCAAGGCACTGTGGCATGCTGCTTCTGGGCAGAATTGATCATACCTGCTATTCTTTGGCAGCTGCGTCCTTAGAATTGGACATACAAAATCTGATTGGCAAAAAAAGTACCAAATGTCAAATTTCATAAAATCAGGGCAAGAACTGGTCTTCTCTTAGCATTTGGACTAGCTGCCCCCTGAAAAATGTCTTGTTTTCCCTTGGTCCTTAGCAATGCCCAGCCCAGAGGCAGAAAAGGGGAGCAAAATTTAACTTGCACCTTAAAAAATAAGCAAGGTTTCCAACCAAACAGTTAGGTAATTGGACTCATTATTTAAACACCAAAATACAACAGATGGACTTATTCATCTGGCCCAGCTTAATACATGTCGGCCTAACACTACAAACAAATACATAAAATCAAGATATGTCTGGGTGGTACAAACAGGGACGGGGCGTTGTCATCGTCAGCAATGACTTGGCCTGGAGGCGCAGGCTTGGCTGCGCTGTGAGCTGGCCCTCAGAACCAGTACTCAGAGACAAAGATGTGGACGTTGACGACATTTCGGTGGGACACCACGCCCCCGACCACGTAGTTCATCTCTAGCTTCAGGACAGCGTGAAATGGCCCCACAATGGGCCGCACCTGGCGCACAACACCTGGGGAGAGAGCAGAAGGTGTTCTGGGAGTTAGCAGGGACCGAAGGAACACGGAGATCTGGGAAACGATTTCCCTCCAGGAATTTCACAGCTAGAGGAGGCCTTAGGCCTCATCAAGTCCCACCTGAACCAGATGCTTAGCGTCTCCCTCCAAGTGGTCACTCCCGGGCTCTGCTGCCACCTCTAGGGACGAGTGACAGTGAGCTCGCTACAACCTGTCCGTCGTGTGTGGCCCAGAGTGTGAGGGAATCTGTGCGTGTGGGCTCTGGAGTCAGATGCCTTAGGGTCAACACCAGCTCCTGTTCTCTCTGAGCCCAGGTTCCCTCCTCTACCACCATCTCCATGACTGAGGATTTAAGAGTCTAGATAAAGGGCCTGGCATGGAGTAGATGCCCAGTAGACACCTGTCCCACTCCCTTCTACCCACTGTGCCCAGTTGTGACCCTTGGGAAGAAATAAAGCAGGTATGATCCTCTTCCCTCAATCCCTCCCATTGAGGATTGCAGTGCGGTCCCGACTCCCCATGGGACATACTCCTGGCTCCCTCGCTCTCCACAATTCTTTTCTGGAGGGTGACACCTAAGTTCACTGTTCCGTGTTCATGGTAACAGGTAAGCAAGAGGCGGCTCAGGTCCAGCCCAAGCAGGGCAAGCAGAAGTGGGACAGGTGGCAGAGTGGAGACAGGTGTCCATTCTGGGGAAGCAGAAACCTGTGTGCAGCTGCTGGGGTGGCGAGGAGTTCTGCCCGGACCAGGTAGGGACCAGGCAAAGGTCATGATCCGAGGCCTCCCGGGCCGAGGCTCAGAGTACAGGGCAGACAAGCTCAGCTCAGTCACACGGGAAGAAGGAACAACCCCAGGCGTTCTGCAGACTTGCAGAGGAGCGGGGTTGGGTGGTAAGAGTGGATTCCGTAACTCTCCCCAGAGCTGTGCCTGGAAGCTCCACATCTCCAGGCCGGACCCTGCTGCCACTGCCTGGCCACGCAGGGCAACCCCAAGGCTCACGGAGAGAATGCTCCTGTGCTCTGGGACCAGACAGATGGGGCTGACGTGAGTGTTATCCACCTGCGTGGGCTAGGAGAGACCACCGTTCTCTCTGGGCCTCAGATTCCTCACTGAGCATATGATGCCACCTGACCCAGTGTTTCTGCACTGTGTGATCCAGACACCCCAGCACAGCGTCTGCCAAGGTGTGAGCTCCACGTGTGCAAGGCTACCTCCCCGCCAGACCAGTGGGCTCAGTGCTTCATTTCCACTTGAGCTCATGCATTTCCTCAACTGGTACCAGACACTCTTCTCGGTGACACTGAGAAAACGAACAGAATCCTGGTTTCAAAGCTGGTGGCAGATCTAGATGAGTGCCGTGGTCTGAGAGAAGTCTGCACATTGTCCGGCAGGGGCAAGGATGGAGGTGAGGAAGGCTAGGGGATCAGGAAAGGCTTCCTGGAGGAGGTGGCCCTCCCTGCAGATCTTCAGTGCCTGGCACAGAGCAGGTGCCACCCGTAGCTGTTGACATTTAGGAAAGGTCACTCCTCCATCATACCCGCTCTGATGTTAGGACTCGCCCAAAGTCATGTGGTGCAGGGGTGTGCTAGAGCGGCCGGCTCTCTGCTTGTGCCACACGACAATCTCCGTGGCCGATCTCAAGCTACCAACATGACGTCACAGAAGGCAGGGTGGGAAAGAGCGCTCGGTGCCCGTACACCACTGCAGCGGTGCCCGCAGAGAACACCCTGGAGCCTGGAGCTCCTCAACCACGTGCTGAGAAACAGCCACTGATCGTTTGCTGCATCCAACGGCTGATTCCAAGCTGCTCTCTACAAACAGCCCTGCCACAGACTTGGGAAGTGTGCACATGGAGCAGAGCAGTCAGGCCCGACACCCAGCCCGCGGGGAGCGAAGGCTCCAGGGAGACCGAAGGGTCCCCAGGGCCTTCTGCACCAGCGGTCAGTTCCCAGCCAGGACCACCAAGTTCATGCTCAGAAGGGGAATTTGGGCACACCATCCCCCCTTTCACTCCCTGAGCTTGAGTTTCAAAAGTGAAATGCCCAGCAGCAGGGCGGAATTCCAGGCTATTCTAAGCAAACAAGGGCTTTAGCTCTGATGGAGAGATAAGCACGGGCTTCTGCGGGCTGTCAGCACCCTTTCTCTGCCCCTGCTTGGCGATGACACGGCAGCTCTGTCCTGTTTGAACGTCCATGAACATCTTCAGCTCCCGGCTAAAGATGCGGGCTTGTCACCACCCTCAGTAGGACCGGGCCACTCCCACTTGCCCCTCCCTGGGCACTGTCTGGGCCGGGGTCAGCGCGGCCCCTGTGGGGGGCACGGCCCCGAGCTCTCCTGCCGCCTCAGTACCCCCATCAGCGTCACCCTCTTCTCTCCCCAGGCCTGAGACCACCACGGGCGCCCACCAGCCTCAGTGGCCTGTGGGTTACCTGCCGACAGCACCCATCCCAGGGGCGGCGCTCAGAGGGGCTCGGGGGGCTTGAAGGAGAGGGGTGAGAGGCTACGCGAGCCTGACAGCTATTTTAGGACAGAGAGCGACGGAGGTGGAGGGAACGCTTCTGCAAAAGCTACGATCAGACATACATGGATTTCTATATATTATTATTATATTAAATATCATACAATTAATATATGATATAGAAATATATAGTTTGATTATTATAGATGCAAAATATATATTGTAACCATATATAAAAAATATAAGTGAGTTTATTTAGAATAGATCAAAATCTAATTTATATATAAATACTATTACAATGTATAGTATTTATTTTATATTTATAGAAACTTTTGCATATATCCATAGATTTTATATAGATGTTTACATAATTTATATTACTATTTTATAAAATACAATTTATATATTAATATATAAATATGTATTTTTATAAATGTATATATAAAATGTAAATATTACAAAATAATCATATCACACACGTGCACATTTAAATGAAGATTCCTGGCTGCATGTGCGAGCTTTGGTCGCATCAACAGTTCAGACCCACAGAAGTTTCCAGGCCCACCTGTGTGTGCCGGGCACCGGGCTAAGGAACTAGTGTAGAGGAAATGAAGGGCTGTCCTTGGTGGGCTCAGCCTGGGGACAGAGAGGAAGGAGAAGGTGCTGATGCAGGGAGCTGGGCTCGAGGACAGGGTCATCCTAGCTGGGCTACGAGACGGCGGTTCTTCAGGACGAAGGGTTGGAGTCCAACCGACCTCGGTCAGTAGCATGACCCCAGGTTAGTTATCCAACCTTTCTGAGTCCTCATTTCCTCTCCTGTGAGACAAGGATCAAACACAGCAACCTTCAGGGACTTCCCCGGCGGTCCAGTGGGTAGGACTCCGGCTTCCACTGCCGAGGGCGCGGGTTTGATCCCTGGTTGGGGAACTAAGATCCCACGTGCCGCACGGCGCGGCCAAAAAACAAAAAACAGTAGCAAACTTCAGAATCAGAAACAAAAGCCTCCCAAGGCCATCCTGCTCTTTCTCCCTCAGAAGTGACTGCTGGATGTCACAAAGCTTCCGAACGTTCAAACGTGATCTGACCTTCAGTTAAAATAGAGCTGAATTCTTACATGATTGAACAATACAGCAAGAGCTGAATATTTTTATTGGATTGACTTACACGTTTATGAGAAAGGAAAGCTCTGAATGTGTAGAAAATGTGCCTAAATATGTCGTGTTAGGGCACTTCACGAGGTTTAGTTTCTACGATGGCCGAAGACCAGAACTGCATGCTGTTGGCTGATTGCTCTGACTGTAAACAGCTACGAAACTAATGAAACACTGAAGGAAGCAAAGGGCTGCTTTAATGAAAAGCGCGTTGGGAAGGGGCTGAATTTCAGACACAGGTCACGTTCAGGGCCTGGATTTTCTCAGGATCTTTGCATTTAACAAAAATATGATTAAGGTGGAAGAAACAGGTGTGCCGCAAGGGTTAAAGAAATCGTCGTAGGAGTGTACACAGCAGGTGCTGAGGAATGTGCCTCCCTTCCCACCCCTCCAGAGTCAGCTTCTCTGTCCCTCTCCTCTGACCTGAGGTCCACACTGAATCTCCAACTCTATCTATAACCCTAGTCAGCCCAGGGTTCCTTTCCCAGGCTACCCACGCCCACTCAGTAGACCTGACCACTTCTTCTTCAGCCTAGCCACACTTCCTGGGGGGTTCTGATTTGGGTGAACATGCTCCCTTCATTCCCAGGTTACTTCAAGCCTGAGTTCTACCTCTTTGTCCTCACCTTCACTGAACCTAGACTTTCTCCTGATATCACTTCTTTCTTCACAGCTTTCCTACCCATCCATCCATCCATCATCCATCCACCCACCCATCCACCCACCCATCCATCCATCCATCCACCCACCCATCCATCCATCCACCCATCCATCCATCATCCATCCATCCACCCACCCGTATCCATCCATCCATCCATCCATCCATCCATCCATCCATCCATCCACCCACCCATCCATCCATCCATCCATCCATCCATCCATCCATCCATCCATCCATCCATCCATCCATCCATCCATCCATCCATCCATCCATCCATCCATCCATCCATCCATCCATCCATCCATCCATCCATCCATCCATCCATCCATCCATCCATCCATCCATCCATCCATGTATCCATCCATCCATCCATCCATCCATCCATCCATCCATCCATCCACCCACCCATCCATCCACCCACCCATCCAATAGAGGCCATTCTGCACAGGGGAGGTTTAAGGAAGATTCTACAGAGGAGCTGACTTCAAATCAGATTTTGAAGACTAAGTAGGAGCTAAGGAGGCAAGTATGACACGTGCAAAGGCCAAAACTATGCAGGTTCGGGTCCGCTCTGGGAACAGTGTTAATCTTGGGGAAGATAGATGGATGAGGCTGAGAAGGTGGTAAAGGGCTTCTCCAGGGACCTCACACCTCGTCAGGCTCACAGAACCCGGAACCCAGGTCAGCAGTTTCCTGGCTTCCTCCCCAACGCCGATTCTCGACCAGTGTCCTTTCAGAGCTACCAACAACATTCCCAGTGCAGGGAAACAAGAGAGGGAAGAAGAGAAACCCTTGCTGCCCATATGTGGCATCACAAACATCAGAAACTGGA
>NC_041219.1:48393125-48437204 GCF_002837175.3 Physeter macrocephalus | reverse complement strand
CAGGATGGGGACAGGATCTAACTTCCTGTGACAGCATGGGGACAGGTTCTAACCTACTGTCACAGGATGGGGACAGGTTCTAACGTCCTGTGACAGGACGGGGACAGGTTCTAACCTACTGTGACAGGATGGGGACAGGTTCTAATGTCCTGTGACAGGATGGGGACAGGTTCTAACCTCCTGTGACAGGATGGGGACAGGCTCTAACGTCCTGTGACAGGATGGGGACAGGTTCTAACCTACTGTGACAAGACGGGGACAGGCTCTAACGTCCTGTGACAGGATGGGGACAGGCTCTAACGTCCTGTGACAGGATGGGGACAGGTTCTAACCTACTGTGACAGGACGGGGACAGGTTCTAACCTACTGTGACAGGATGGGGACAGGTTCTAATGTCCTGTGACAGGATGGGGACAGGTTCTAAAGCCCTGTGACAGGATGGGGACAGGTTCTAACGTCCTGTGACAGGATGGGGACAGGTTCGAACCTACTGTGACAGGATGGGGACAGGTTCTAATGTCCTGTGACAGGACGGGGACAGGTTCGAACCTACTGTGACAGGATGGGGACAGGTTCTAAAGCCCTGTGACAGGATGGGGACAGGTTCTAACGTCCTGTGACAGGATGGGGACAGGTTCTAACCTACTGTGACAGGATGGGGACAGGCTCTAACTTCCTATGACAGGATTATCAGGATAGGTTCTAACATCCTGTGACAGGACGGGGACAGGTTCTAACTTCCTGTGACAGGACGGGAACAGGTTCTAATGTCCTGTGACAGGATGGGGACAGGTTCTAACTTCCTGTGACAGGATGGGGACAGGTTCTAACTTCCTGTGAGATGATAAGAACGGGGCCTATCTTCTGCCTCCTGAACTCCAGGCCCATCACACTCTGAAGGCAACTGCCTTAGAAGCAGAGCCAAGGTGCAGAGCCCTACAGGACTTGACGGAGCACGTCCCAGGAAGTTCTGCCATCTTGACCGTGTTTGGATTCTCCAACCACGAGCATCTACGGTCCTAGTCTTCTATCATGCCTCCATTTCAACTTTTTTAGTTTCCATGCCTCTTGTTAGGTGACTAGGACTTATTTACACTTGGCATTTATTGTGAGCACTGTCTCTTTTTACATCCTATGTCCAGGATGTAAAATCCTTTCTTTTAGTTGGCCATTCACCATTCTGAGCTCTTAGAAAGGGCAGCCCTGGGAATGAGCTCCATGCTAGTAAAGGTGTGTGAGGAACACTGAAGAGGAGGGTCCTGCATGGGAGGGGGCTCCGAGGCACAGGGGAGAGGGAGGAAAGAAGGCGGGCATGGGTGCTGCTCAGGGCGGCCTCCTGCCCCAGAGACGCCCAGGTCCAGGCCAAATGGGAGTGTGCCAGGTGGCTGTGGAGAAACCGAGGGACGGGGCCTGGCCTCGTGCTGGGTACACTGGGGTTTCTCCTTCCCCAAGCTCACCTCACTGCCCCACCCGGTTCTCCTTATTCTACTGACAAAGCTCAGTGAGGACATGTCATTTGTCCATGACTCCACAGTCTGTACTAAATGCCAGAAGTAAAGTGGGCCTGCCTCACTTCAAAGCCTGTGTGTACACACACACACAGACAGACACACAGACACACAGACACACACACACACAGACACATACACACACACATACACACACACACAGACACACGCCCCAGCTGCTTCTGGAAAGGCCCGGTGGCTCTGGCCAGCAGGTGGCGCCAGGGTCTCCTTCATGTGCGTTAAGTTTTCCCGCGTTTCCCATGTCCAAGGCCAGGATTTTGATTCGCCAGAGGATTAACCCGGCAGGGGTGGAAGGCAGGGAAAATGAGGTGTGCATGAAGTTCTGGCATCACACGCCAGAGAGCTGGATACTCCTTCCTCCTCAGTGGTCTCCACCCACCCCCAACCCCACAGGGTCACCAAGCAGAGCCCCCAAGTCCTTCCTCACTCTGGGCCTTTCTGGGCCTGGCTCCTTTCAGATTGCTTGCTTCCCAAGGGTGGGGCTGTGGCTCCCGGGCTTCATCTCCAGTACCAGCTCGACACCTACATGCTTTCTACCTGCACACGAGTAAATACGGGCCTGATTTTCCTGGTCAGTTCCAACATCAATTATCCTATCCTGCTCTCCCCCATACTTGCTGAAACATCTCAGAAAGCAAAACAACTGCCTCTGGCAAACTGCCTGTCAGCCTGGGGACGGCAGCGAAGTCTTTGTTAGCCAGTATGTCTAGACAGAGGAGGGGCCGTCGCCACTGCATCTACTATGGAGCAGAGGAGGCCCGGACCCCCGGCACCACGCACCTTGGTTTCCACCATCTCGACCCGCATGAGAGAACAATGTGCCCCCGATTTTTCAGTTCAATGAATTTGATCGGGACACCCCAAGTTCCATGAAAATGCAATCATTGAAGGCCACCACACGCCAGAGAAAAAAGGTCCTCAAGGCCAGTCCCTCCTCGCGGGAGGCATGGCCATTCTGGCCGCCCCCCAGGCTGTCTGATGCTCGCAGCCGTCCCTGCTGGCAGTTTCCTGACTTTAAGGCTCCTGTCATTCTGGACACAAGCCCCAGGAACCGGCCGGGGCAGGGCTCCACCCGCATTACCTCCTGGGGCCGAACGGCTGCGCCAGCCAAGGCTGCCCAGCCTCGCTCTGGCTTCCGCGAGCCCGGGTCTCAGGGGTCTGCCCCGCCGAGGGGCTGTAAAGAGGATGTTTTCGGTCCCACCCCAGGCTCTGGGATACCGAACATTCCTCCTGTGGGAAGGAGGGAATTGTGTGCTCGGGATCTTAACAGCCTGGTCAGTCCGTGAGGCCCAGCCCTGTGGTTTGCGGCCCAGCCTGCTGGGTCATGTTCCAGTTACCACTGGCCAGAAGGAGGCTGTGTGGAGAGAGGGAAGGCTGAGGCCCAGAGACAGAAAGACAAAGAGACACGGAGAGAGAGAGAGACTCAAATCTTGCCTGTAAAGGCTCCCTGAATGTTAACCACAGAAGTGCCAGTTACTGGGTCCTCCCTAATGCAGCCTTTTTAGAATTTTACATATTGCTTTCTGAAGGTCAGATAGTAAATTCTTTAAGAGGATTTTTGTGGAGAAGGAAAAGGGCTGTAAAGTAGAAAACTCCAGTCTGAGGGGTCTGCAGCGCTGAGAGAGGCTCGGCCCCTCCTCCCCTGGAGCTCTGGCCTGTGTCCTGCCCACGTCGGTCTACGTGACGTGTCAGTGACCTGTCACCGTGCTCACCCTAAGCTAGCGGTGCTCCTGTGGTCCCAGAGTAAGTAACCCCCCCAACTGGGACGAGGCAACCAGGATGAGACCCCCTGTGGCCCCTCAACCTGGGATTCCAGGCCCGGCCCTCACTTCCTGGGCCTGACGCGGGGCTTCTGGCTGGTCCATGCTTCCTCAGCACGGTTAACAAAGGAGAAACTGTAACTAGACAGATTCCTGTGTGCAGGAGGCACGGCCCCAGGACCACACAGCCCTTCAGGAACCCACGTCTTGTCTTCCCATCGAAGGGCTGAGCGACCCTAGACCTGCCAGTCACACAGTCAGCCCACAGGCACACAGTCAGGAGCAGAGCAAGGGCTGCAGAGTTGCTCTGAGGAACCTCTGGATTCTGAGGACGAGGACAGGGCGGCCAGCTGCCACGCTCCTCACCACCACTGCTGTCTGGGCACCAGTGCCGGCCGCGGGCTGGGCACGTGGAGCTTTACTGCCAATCCTCGTTAATCCTCCAGGCACTGACAAGCAGGTATTGTCAGCACTGTGTTACAGAGGCAGAAAAGGGCCCTTGGGTGACCAAGACCCAAGGTCATGGCACCGAGGAACAGGAGAGCCAGGCCCGGAAGCCAGGATGGGACCCAGCCCTGGTTCCTTCTTCCTCCGGGCAGCCTCCCAGGCCGTGCCCCAACCTGGACACCAGGGCCCACCTTCCCTCCATCCATAAATACTGGCAGTAAAGCACGCCTTGGGGCGCGTATCCACACCCCCCAGGGCTGGACTCAGAGCGAGCGGTATGGAGGTGGCTCAGCTCCACAGTCGCAGGTCACCCTACAGGAACCCAGGAGGGCGATATCACCGCCCCCTTTACAGCAAGAAGCTCAGGGGACCTGGTCACGGTCAAGGTCAAGGGGCCCGGAACGGACTGAGCTTAGGAGGCAAAGCTAAGCGAGCCGGACACCAAAGCCGGATGGTTCATCTCAACGCCAGGCAGCATCTCCGTGAGGCCCGAGGACAGCCACAGGGGCTCAGTCAGGACGCTCAGGGCGGGGACCACACCTTCTCCCAGCTCCGCTGGCCTCCCAGCCTCTGCTCCGGCCGCCGGGGGGCGCTGGTGAGCGGCATGTTGGTCAAGGGGGCCACAGTCTTCCCTGGGGGGCTGCGTGGAGCCTCAGTCTCCCCCTCTCACCTTGACTGTGGGTAGGGGCTCACTTCCTGCCCTTTTAATACGGAGAAGGACGGAGCCCCCTCTTTATCATCCCCTGGGGGGCAGGCTGAGGAACCCAAGGGATGGAGACAGACCAGGCCCCGGAGCATCGATCCCTCGGTCAGCAGAACGTGGTTCCTCGCTGAATACCCCATATTCACGGCCAGGGCTCCTCTGTTCCCCTTCGTGCAGCCCCGCAGCCCCGCTGCGATCCCACCCTTGGCTCCCTCTCCTTACGCCTAACTCGGCTTCTCCTCCCCCCTTCACTCAGGCATTGCCATCTCCAGGCCCCCCTGCCTACCGTGCTCCCCGCCGGAGCCGGGGGGCCCTCCTTGGTCTCCGTGCCCCTGCACTCTGCCCACTGCCGTTCTGCACGTGCTCCTTGGGGGCTCAGAGCAGGGGATGGGGGGCCTCTGTGGGCCCACTGTCTGTCCAGGTGCCTGCACACAGCAGGCTCACGGTGAACATTCCCGAAACAAGTAAATGACTTTCGCCGGCACTGCGGGGCGGCGAAGGATTCCACAACAAGCATCAGCGCGGTGGGGGGCAGGGGGCGACTTCAGCCACGACCTCAGGACACGACGCTAGCCTGCCGGCCTGCCCACCCCCAGCTTAGGCGGCGTGGAGTCCCCGCACAGGGCAGCCTCCTCCCCTTTTACTTTCGTGACTGTGTGTGAGTTATACATGGAGAGCAATCGGCCGATCTTCCAGACTCCGCAGACCCAGAGCCAGACGAGGGCCCGGGAGCGAGGGAATGCAGACAGACGGCAGCGCAGCCTCCAATTAAGGACACGGATCTTCCTTCAGGGCTCGGGGAGCATCAATACTGCCCGCTTAGCTGTCGCACAACCCACAGGCCCTTTGGAATGCTGGCCAAGCCACTTCTGGAGCGGCTCCTCCCTACCCGGCAAGCACGGCCGCTGGGGAAACTGAGAGGACCTGCGGGGGGCAGGAGAGACGCTCTGGCACTCGGCCAGCAGGAGGCGGGACCAGAACAGCAAGTGGACGCTGGGGCCTGGGACCCGCCCAAGATGGCACCGAGCAGGGCCAAGGCCAAGAGGCCGTGTCTCCCAGGCAGCCTGGCTGCGTGCTGGCTTTGAGCACTTCCCGGGGCTGGAGGGAAGGGGTCACGCATCCACGCTCCTGAGACGGCCTCCCGCTGTGGAGCTTTTCCTGAAACAAACTGCCGGGGGCACGAAAGGAGACCCGTCTGATAAAATAAGGGATGGGGTCGTGTGAGGCGAGACCAACGGGTCCTCACTGCTCCCTGAGGAACAGGGCTCCTGGACACCCCAGCAGGATATATCCCGGTGGCCTGAGAGTGAGTGAGCTTACAGTGACATATGGATACACAGCTTCAAGCTGAGGACACAGAACCCCTTGTGCTGTTCCCACGCCGTCACTGGGCTGAAGAGAATCTGGCTTTCAGGTGGGGTCATCTAACAATGACACCCCAGCAAGTCACGTCGGCTCACCCAGAGTCATCGCTACCTTTATCTGAGTCAGAGCAGGTTCTGCCATCTGCATGTCACAGATGAGGAAACTGAGGCCCAGAGAGCTGTCCCTTGCCCAAGGCTTCACCCCGGGGAGCGGGAGGGCCGGGGTTTCTGCCTGGCTCCATGCACAGGCGGGTCTGGGAGCAGGCCTGCCGACCTTGAGCCCATATGAGGTCACTACCTTCACTTTCTGCAACCAATCTCTTTGGCATTTAGGCGCCTGAGAACCAGGGATCCTTGAGTTTCCCAAGACCCATGTGGGAGGGCACGGCTCATTAACTACCCGCCCAGGCCGGGAGCCGGGCCCCCAGGAAGGCCAACACAGACAGACAGTCGCGGGGACCGAGGGACTTACGTGTCTGCGGAGCGGCGGTAGTTCTCGGGACACTCGAAGGCCAGGCAGCGGAAGCCGCCCTGGATGTTGAAGCAGGTCTCGTTGATAGAGCAGTTGTGGATGCCGGTCACACACTCATCAATGTCTGCAGGGGATCCCAAGGCAGCAGGGTGAAGGCCAAGGCCCCCCAGCCTTCCCCATCCACAGACAGGGGTGCCCAGGCCTCCCATCAACCAGGGTCAGGGCGGGGATCAGGCCATCCTTGCCCTCCATTGGCTGCTCTCTGGAGCAGAGCCCTGTGCCAGCTTTTTTACTTACAGGAGATTATATTTAATATACCTATTATTCACAATCCCAGGAGTAAGCATAATAATGGCAAACACTGTATGACAGCCCTTAAAGTGTTTTGCAGGAAACACCTGCTTCTCATTATAAGTAAATGAGGCAGGTACTGTTATTATCCTCATTTTAGGGAAGAGTCATAGGGGTTAAGGGACTGGTCTAAGGTCACACATTCTGCGAGTGGCGGAGTCGGGCTGTGAACCCAGGCAGCCAGCGCCTCTCTGAGGCTCCCGAGTTGTATCAGCCTTACCTCACGTGCCACTTGTAACATCCTAGGAAGGAACGAGCAGAAGCCACTAGCCCCATACTACAGATGAGGAAACTGAGGCTTGAAGGGATCCTATGTTGGGCCCAGTGCCCAAAGTCAGTGACTATCTGGGCTGGACCGGAACCCGGCCTGGGGCATGTCACGAGGTCACCCTGGACACGGGGAGCCGTCCCCTTCCCACAACTGTCTGGAACAGCCAAATGGTGGGCCCAGGGGATGTCACCGTGCCAGAGGCGTCTGTTAAGAGATGCCAAATCCTGACCATTGGCGGTAAAAACAGCACTCCCCAA
Source organism: Physeter macrocephalus (assembly GCF_002837175.3). Lineage (NCBI taxonomy): Eukaryota > Metazoa > Chordata > Mammalia > Artiodactyla > Physeteridae > Physeter > Physeter macrocephalus. The sequence goes on along the minus strand of NC_041219.1, from coordinate 48,430,050 downwards.
TCTCAAAGGCTGAGGCTCAGGAATGTGTTTTCACTGTGTCTGGCAGGACCCCAGGCTGCGGCGAGGGCGCCTGGCCAGGTCATCTGCTTTGTCAGAAATGTGAAAACAGAGCAACTTCCATCCAGAGCTCTGGACGAGCAGAGCGGGTCCCTCCCAGGAAACGCCACAGCTCCTGCCCGCCTTTGATCAAAGCCTTCAAAACCTTCTTCGTGAGCAGAAAGGACATCTGCAGGACCCGGGCCCTCCAGAGCGTCTGGGCCACCAGCCCCGTGTGGGGACTCATCAGGAGGGGCTGGACAGAGCCAACTTCTGACTCAGCTTCTGCGGCCGTTCCCGGAGGTGAGGCCCACGCGCCCGTTCCAGGGTCGCCCCTTCACAAGTGTCTACTCAGCACGCCCCTCAGTAACCAAATGGACGGTTACAGGATGCTGATGACCCCTGGAGGGTTCTTAGAAATGGGGGCCTAGTACAACAGGACGGACGCCGCTCACCCCTCGTTGAGCCGACGCCCGGGCCCCCGCGGCGCCCTCCAGCCACAGCGTCGTCCCTAAATGCAGAGACCTCTGGGTTGTCACACGCCCTGACCGGGCCCATCCCCTCGCCAAGTGGGGCTCAGCACCCTGGGACAGAGGCCTGCGTCGTCTGCTCCCTGCTTTGCCCTTGACACCCAGCAGGGCCTGGGTTTGTCGAGTGACTGAACGGAAGACTAAAGAGCAGTGCTTTGCTATGGGGTCTTCCGGGCACTGACGTCCTGTTTCCTCCACGGTGGGCCTCTTCCTAAAGGCTGTCAGCCTCACTGCGGGCCCTCTCGGGGCTGCCCAGGGCAGGCTGGGAGGCTCAGAAGCGCCGGCGGACAAGTGTGCCCGGGTATGGGAGACCAGGGTGCCCGTGGAGCCCAGGACACACCCAGGATGCAGAGTTGTTCCCTCTCCGGACGCACCCCGTCCGTGGTGTGGCTGCCGGGCCTCAGTCCCCCAACGCCGCAGAGTCCCGAGCCGGCCTGGGACACCCCGGAAGTCCCACCCCGCTCACCTTGGCAGTTGCGGCCGTTGGGAGCCAGCCTGTATCCGGTCGAGGGGCAGCTGCACTGGAAGCTTCCAGGGATGTTGAGGCAGCGGTAGGAGCAGATGTGGCCCCCGGTGGGCAGGGCACACTCGTCGATGTCTGTGACGGCAAAGCCCACCCTCAGCGTCTGTGTGGACCCCGGCTGGGCTACACCCCCCCGTGGTGGGCTGAGCTGCGGCCTGGAGGGCAGCCACACAGGACAAGCCGGACACGGCGCGGGGGGCCTCCAAGCGCTGCGGCTGGGGCGGCCTCAGAGACCATCACGCCAGAAGGGGGAACTGAAGCCCAGAGAGGGTAAGAGCCTAGCCTAGGGCCACACAGCAAGTTCATGGTGTGAAATGTGCACGTGGAAGGGGAGGAGGGAGACTGGGGGACCGGTGGCCGGGGGCAGCGCCCAGGGCTTCAGAATGACACACACAGAGGTGCCCCTGGCTGGCTACGTCCCAATGCTGACTATTATAAATGCGCTAACCAGGCCCAGGGAGGGGCTTTGAAAAGGCCGGAGGCAGAGCTGCGAGTCAGGGACGCGGGCGGCCCCCGAGCCCCCTCCTCACCCACTCCTCACCCACCACTGCCCTGCTTGAGGTCCCGGCACACATGGCGATCCCCATGTCATGTTTCATTTTACTAAAGAAAAACCTGTGAGTGGCTCTGTACCTTTACAAACTTCACTCTCAACGACGGGTAAAGTGCATCCAAATAAATCTCAGTTAGAGGGGGAAAAAAAAAAACAAACCACCCGGCAGCCAGAAGGAGATGGGGGATGGGGATCAGGGGAGGGGTGCTTTCGCCCTCGGCCGAGCGGGGAGCCCTCACCTTCGCAGGTGACCCCGTCCACGTCACTGAGCTGGTAGCCTCTCCGGCAGTAACACTGGTAGGAACCGTAGACGTTGGCGCACTCCTGGCTGCAGGGGCTGCTGCTACACTCATTCACGTCTGAAAGAGAGGGTCCCGGGGTCACCGCTCGGTGCTGGCGGGGCCGTGACCTCCCTCAAGTTAACACACGCACAGAGGCAGAGGTTACCACGTGTAGGGCCAGGGACCTGCTTGGAGTTGCCCCAAGGGAGAGAGGCCCCACTCCAGCCCCTCACAGCTGGAGGACCTGGCATCTCCCCGCACCCGCCGCCTGCTTCAAGCCAGACCGACTCTGGGCTCTTGCTCCTCTGTTCCCTTTGCCTAGAGCAGAGATCAGGAAACTTCTGGCCCACCACCTGTGTTTGCAAATAAAGTTTTACTGGTACGTGGCCCCGCTTATTCATTTACTATGCTCCATGGCTGCTTGTGCGTTACAAGGGCGGAGTTGAATAGTGGCAAAAGAGATGTAGCTGGCAAAGCCTAAAATATTTACTACGTGGCTTTTGGAAAACAAGTTTGCCAACCTCTGAGCTAGAAGTCCCTCCTCATTTTTGTTTACTGCTAACTCGTAGCAGGGCAGGAGGGGTGAGCAGCCGAGAATGTCCGTTAGCCTCTCACCCCGAGTCTCATCCCTGCAGCCCCACACGCCTGGCCTGGCTGCCACCTGTTCACTTGCTCACCTCTGCTCAGTGTGGTTTCTCACACCCTAGAGACGCTCCCTGAAGGCAGGAACCACGTTATTGCTACGCATCTAGGGCGGCGGGTGCTTTATAAGTGCTTGGTGGAATAATACTGCAAGGCTGGCCAGGCCCTGGTTTTGTGCCCACAATATCGTCCACTAACATAGATATGAGTACCCACTATTCAGCCGTTTAGGAGTGACCGGGGACAGCACTAGCCACGAACGATAGTAACAATGACACAAGCAGTCTCCATATCCCAAGTGTGCCATCTCACGCTGGGCACCGTGACAGACGCTTGACAGGCTTCATCTTGGTTCACCCTCACGACCCCCTGCAAGGTGGGTCCTACTAGCCCCCTTTTACAGGTGAGGACACTGAGGCCCAGAGATGCTGAGTTACTCCTTCAAGGCCATAAATGTGACCGAGCTGGGATGTGGGCCCGGGCCCGAGGGGCCACCACGCATCAATCTTGCTCCTCGCCATTACGTGTGCGTGTCGGGTCTGGTTTTGGGGGACGAACCCCAGAATCTCAGGAGAAGCCTCGGACCCAGGAGTCCATCACACTGTCCATGCTCCAGGTTGAGAATTACACACCGGGGTGCATCCTGGCATATCTGACTTTTGTGATCATCCTTCTTAATCCAGAAATTTAAGACCTGCCACGTCTTGAGTGTGGCTCTACGGGTTGCCCCCGGGCACCGCGCTGCAAAGAAGGGAGCTCGGTGGGCCATGTGATAATTTCCGAGGGGGGGTCAGAAGCTCTCAATTTCTGCTGACCTCATCACCTAATTCCCGAAGAAGATGAGCCATCCACTGAGGACCTACTCTGTGCCAGGCCCTCCCCTCATTTCAGTCCATCCCATCAGAGGGGGTCAGTGCTATCTGACGACCCCAAGACTCTTGACACTAATGACTCGGTCCAACCCGCCCCCCAACCCAGAGACCTGACCAAACTTTAGCATCAGCCCAAGACCATGACCCTTGAAATGCCTGCCTGGGAAAGCCTGATGATGTCAAAGAATTTCCTGTGTATCCCAGCCAACACCGGAATACAGGCCCTGACCTCCGTTTTTCCTAGAAGCATTTACTTTAGAAAACCTGCAGATGTAAATCCTTTCTGTCCCTTTGAGATGTATCTTCTGCAACCCAGGTCCTTTTAAGGTGGGAAGCAGGCCTTTGAAATGCGGTCATCAAGGGGAGGGGAGGTCCCACCCCCACCCCATCTCCCAGACTCTGCAGGAGGGTGAGAGCCAGTGAGAAGACACAGCTGGCCTAGTCCCACTGGCCAGAGCCCTTAACATCCTTCATAATTATTCCTAGCAGGACCGTCCCAGCATTTAAAAAACCCTCACCTTTTTTCTTGGTGGAGTTGAGACCAGTTTATGCTGAAGCCTCTCTCCCCTACTGCAGTAGTCTAAATAAAATCTGTCTTACCACTTTGAACAAGTGTCCAGCTTTTGTTTCTCTTTGGCATAAACAACCCCACTCCCCCTGTGAGGACAATGAGGCAGGTGAGGTCAGCCACTCCCCAGGGTCACGTGAGTAAGCAGTGGGTCAGACGCCCCCAAACCCCGCACCCTCAGCCACCTCCCACACGGCTTCTGCAGCCAACTTGTCCATCCCGACGTGTGCACAGGTGTTATCACCCCCTCCAGGGCCCAGGAGAAACTGGGGAGGGCAGTCATCTCTGATAAGCAAGCTTCTAGAGGTCTTTCCCCTGCTAATACGCGGTTTGATATGCTCTAGGGCACAGATGTGAGGCGGTCCCGTGCGGAGCTGCAGGGAGAGTGGTGGTTTGCCCAGGAGGTGGGCAGCTTGGGGGAAGGGGCGCGGATGCAGTCACAGAGCTCCCGACCCCGCCCCGCCCTGCCCTCACCTTCACAGGACCGGCCATCAGAGGAGAGCCGGAAGCCCATGGTGCAGCTACAGTAGTAGGAGCCAGGCGTGTTCTCGCACTTGTGGCCACACAGGCGCCCGGGGTAGCGCCGGCACTCGTTAATGTCTGAAACAGAGCAGGAGGTGGCTCAGGCAGCGTCCCCCCTGGGCAGCGCTGCCCGTGGTGGCAGCTCACGACCTTTGTCCCCCACTTCCCCTGGCCTCCTCTCCAAGAGAAAGGACAGTGACTCGTCCCCCAAAACACGGCAAGTCGGCAGGGGAGCTGGGACGGCCCCGGCCTGTCTGCCCTGTGCTCCTTCCACCGCGGCCCGCCTGGGCCCCTTCCCACCCGCCAGTCCTCCACCCCGAGAGAGTGCCCTCCAGGATCTGACAAAGGTGCCGTGGGGCTGGGCGGGGCAGGTGCCAGGCTCCCCTGAGCACCCCGGTTTGGGGATGGCTGGCGTCCACCAGCAGGATCTGTCCTAGCCCCTGGTGTTCGGGCCACCGTGCCGTCTCGGGGTCTCAGTGCCCTGGGCGAGCGCACAGCTCCGGGCCCTGCAGCCCTGTGGGTCAGCAGGAATCTCTGGGAGATCACTCAGACTTTGGGGCATTTGCAGAGCTGGCTGGAGCCTCATGAACACTCAGAGGTGCCAGGGCAAGGAGAGCACCTGTTCTACAGGGAAGGAACCTGGCTCACGCCCAGGAGGGCCTCGCCAGGAGCCACAGGACCGGCAGTAGCAGAGCTGAACTAGAACGGGGGTCTCCCGATCGGGGTCTCTTCTCTGGGGCTGCCTGCGCTTGGGATTTTCAGAGGTGAGGAGGAGAACACGGTCACTCCAGGGTGCCCCGGGCTGGGTTCTCCTTGATGTCATCTGGCCGGGCCCCCTGCAGGGACACCCACGTACCCACACACGTTCTGCTGATGCCGTCGAAGTAGTAGCCGGCCTTGCACTCGCAGCGGAAACTTCCAGGGGAGTTCACACAGAGATGCCCCGGCCCACAGGGCTCAGCGGGAGGCGAGCACTCATCCACGTCTTGCAAACGAGAAAGACACGGGGAGAAACCTTTAGTGTGTCGGGGGGTTTCTGCCCTGAGATGATCAGAAAGGAAGGCAGGGAAGGAGCCAACTAAAACGTAGTGGACAAAGCGGCACCGCTTAATTCTTAACCCGATTTCACAGAGCACCTACTATGTGCCAACTGCATGCTGGCGAGACAGCTGACCCAGACGCAGCCTCTACCCTCGGGGGACTCCTGCTCCTGCGGGCCAGCAGCGACCCTAGTCAAGGCAGCAAGTGCCCAGTGACCGGAGAGAGGCTGAGCAAGTGCCCTGGGCGTTACAGGGAGGAGACGCCTCTGTGTGGCAGGGATCTGGGCAGGCTGGGCTCACAACGCCTTTGCCTGAATCCAGAGGAATGTAGGTGAAGAGGCAAGCATGTCAGAGCAAAAACCACACAGAGAGGAAAGGCCAGGGCTTCTTGCGGGAGCGAGACCTACTTCACCTGGATCATAAAGTTTGTGAGGTTGGGGCCAGCTCAGGAGGACTGACTTGTAAGCAGAGGGCATCTGTCCTCTGTCTGCCGCCAACGGGGAGCCATCACCGACGGGGGCTGTGAGCAGGGAGGCGCGAGAGAGCTTCCAGCTCGGGAAGAACCGGACAGACCGAAGGGGCAAAGCTGGCGGCAGTGGGTGGGTTGGCATTCTACTGCAATGGTCCAGGCAATAGCCAGTAAAGACCTATGCTTGGAGATCAGCAATTGGACGGACAGGTGCAAACAGCTTCCTCTGGGGATCTGCTCCCTCCTTCCGGGGAAGGGAGAGTTGTGCTGGGAGGAGACCAAAAGTCCATTTCAAATAGGTTTTCTTTTTTTAATACCAACCAACACAGCGGGTCCCCTCCTCATTGAGATGGTAGCCACGGCCACAGCTGGGCACGTTCTTCTGGCACGTGTAGGAGCCCTCCGTGTTGATGCATGTCTGCCCGACGGGGCACGGGGCACTGATACTCAAACACTCATTGATATCTACAGGGGGAAAGACGGAGACGACGGGGTTAAACCCGGAGGGCTTCCCCAAACCCAACCCCTGGATCTCCAAAGAAACCCCATTTCCCTCCTCTTTATAAAACCACGAACGCAGTTACGACGATGCCCTCGCCCTGGACCACACAGCAGCCCCCCAGCCGGCTCCCAGGTTGCAGCAGCACACCACACCGTGACGACCCCTCCCCGGCCCATCCTCCTGCCCCTAAACCCGCGACACTTCCATCTTCCACTGCACCGAATCCGAAGCTGCCTGCCTGTGAGTCCCACACGGTGAACCGGGCAATTCAGGGGCCGTCCTGTGTTCACGTACTCCAGACGGTTAATGAGGGCCTTCCCTGAGCTGAGCAGCGGCTGAGGGGCACTGAGGTGGCCGCGCCCTCCTCCAGTGGCTGGCGGGCCCCCGTGCCCCACTCCCCAGCCTCACTCGGGTCCGTCCCTCCTGCAGCCCAGGCTCCAGCCCTAGCCTCCAGCGGCCACTCAGATGCCACCTCTGTGCCACGGGGCACACAGCTCCTCCCTGGGAAGCCAGCGCCCCTGTCTGCCTGGTGAACGCGCCTTTCTTACAGCTTGAGCACGACCTTCTCCCACGTCCCCACCCCCATTCCGGGCTCCACGGGGCCCGTGTGGACTCGCGCCCCCGGGGAAGGGCTGCTCTAAGCTCTCCGCACAGTGGCTCCCTCCCCGACTGGACACGCCTCTGACGGGGGACCGTGGGGCGCGCATTCCCCTTTGATGAACACACGCCCGGCGGGTGTGAACCCGTAAACCAAGAAGGAGAGCCGGGTGCAGTGCCAAACCGCACAGATTGGACTTCCTACCAGGAGTATTCTCCCAAAAGGACCTAAGGTTTCAAGAATCACTTATAAACGTCTAGGGGGGCCAAGAGAAGGGGGTGATGGTAGAGGACCAGATGTACTTCGCCCCTCGCAGCCAAGCCCCACCCTCCTGGGACAAATGGGCGGCCCGGCTCCCTCCCCAGCCTGGTGTCGGCCTTTGTCCTGCCGGTCTCACAGCGCAGCACTTTACAGTTTACAAAAGCTTTCGCCTCCAGTACTGCCCTGCAAGTTAGGCAGGACAGGGATTATTATCTGCATTTTATAGACAGGAAACTCCCCGAGCCCAAGGCTGGGACCCACTCAGGTCTAGAATCAGGGTCTCCCGCCTCCCGGCCAGGACGAGGGCCCCTCAACCTGGCGTGGGCGAACCACAAGCCGCCGGCCAAATCCCACCCACTGCCTGTTTTTGTAAATTCAGTTCTACTGGAGCACAGCCAGGCCCATTCCTTTATGTAGTGTCCACGGCTGCTTCCACGTGGCTGTGACAGAGACCCTGCGGTCGACGAGGTTGATATTTACTCGCCAGCCCTTCTCAGAAAAAGCGTGGCCCTGTGTCAAGAATTAATGCAGTGTTTAGAACCTTTACCGCTGCCTTCCCGCAAGGCTCATTCGCCACTATCGGATCCACAGTTCCCAAACCCTGTGCCAGGGAACACTGGCACCCCTTGAGATGTCACGTGCTCCACAGAGAGCGGAGCCCCCCAGCCCGTGAGCTCCACGCGTAAGGAGCCGGTGATCAATGAGTGAATGAGCGAATGAATGAACGGCAGGGTGAACAAACAGAACAAATAAATAGGAAAGGTCCGAGGAGTCTGGGAACGCATTGTACAGTCTCTCCTCTTTGGGGCTCACATGGTTTTGAAAAGCCTGGATGATCCCAGCTGTCAAGGGCCCCGCTCACTTGGTTTAACCCGATGACCACAGAACCCAGGACCCCCGAACATCCCGAGGCCGGAGGAGATCAGAGTGTGGGAGGCCCTGTGCTGGCCTCTTCTCTCATCCTCACTGAAGCAGAAAGGAAGATGGGCCCGGGGAGGGAATTAGAAGAAGAAGAAGAAGAAGAAGGAAGAAAACCTAGAGAAGATATGATAGTCGCAAGGCCCTCGGTGACCAGACCTCAAGGTCCTAGAACATTCTATGTTTTGTAACAGGGAAAGAGGCCTCTGCTTTGTAAGACCCTCTCCTGCCCCTTGCGCTGGTCCCCCGGGTGGAGCACTGCAGCTACAGGGCCGCCTGCCGCGTGGCCGGAGGGGAAACAGACAGGCTCCCGGGGCCCCAGGAGCTCCATGAAGATGCTTCTGGCTACACACGAGGCCAGAGCTTCCCCCCAGAGACCACACTGTCCTGTGGGAGTAGGGGTGCCGTCCACGGAGGTGTACAAGCAGAAGACCCAGGACGCACACGGGGCGAGGACGGGGGGCACTGTCCTCGCCCTGAAACTATCCTGACCCTCTCCTTCTATTCTGACACGCTGTCTCCTTGTGAAGATTTATTTTGGATGACGCAGTCATTTTTTTTAAAAGATGACATAAAGGTACTGACATGAAATGATGTCAAAGTACATTCGTAAGTTAAAAAAAGCAAGCGGCAGAGCGGTCTGGTCCCATTTTTAATTGAAAAAACAAAAAGTCTAGGGCACACAGACACTGCCAAGCAGGGTAGAAGCTTTCCCTTTCTGCATTTGGCTTTTGCTTTCTTTTTTGCAAATAAAGATGGACATAACTTTTGAAATAAAAAAGAATTTTGAAAAAGAAAGACTCCTGAACTTGGTTGTGGCACTTGATCGTGAACTAGGCTGTGAACTCGATTGTGGGCACACAAAAGGCGGGCCCGCCCCACCCTCCCGGAGTGCTGAGACGAGGGGCGCCGCTAGGACCTCGGAAGACCCAAGTTCGGGGGTGGGTGCTGGGCTGAGGCCTGCCCTGGGCCCCGGGGCTCCTGCTCTGGAGCCTCCCCCTGTAGAGCTGCACCCCTGCGATCGGGGGTGGGGGGCGGGTGGGAACCGAGGCTAAGTCGAGACTTGCAAAGGTCCCTTCTTTGTGGAAATCGGGCTGCTTTTGCCATGAGTCAGGGTTTCCATCCCCAGCAGATGCCATCCTCCGCGGAGCCCCCTGCAAATGCGCTGCAAGTCTAGGCAGGCCCCTCCTCCCTCCTGGCCCTGGGAGAGCTGTCAGCCTCCGGCTCACCGGCCTCCTTCTGGGAGCGAGGACAGCCCCCCTGCTGGCAGGAGGCTGGCGAGGGGCCAGTGCAGCCAAGCTGAGGCCCCCGCGGCTCAGACGCCTTGCCTCCCCTTGAAAGGGGAGCTTTAGGAACAAAGACTGGGGTTGGCTTCAGACGAGGCCCCTGTCCTAAGGGGTTGATGTTCTATTTGTCTTTAGATATCCTGGGATGGTAATAAAAGCGGGGAAGGACTTTCAGTCCGAACTGCCATTTCAAATCAAAGATCAATACAGATTTATCTGCAAGAGGGTGAGACAGAAGAAATCCTCGGCCCCTTGCTCGTGGCGGTACCAGCCTTTCCAGGGGGGTGACGGGGCAGCCCCAGGAAGGGTGGGTCCTGACTAGGGCGCCTGCAGCGCAGAACAAGGGAGATGACTCTCTGACCTCAAAGGGAGGACCCAGAAGCTTCTGCTGAGCAGAGGGCAAGGGCGGCCCGGCAGATCCGGACTCAAACGCCAACAGCATACAGTGATCTGGCCAGAGGGCTAGTCTTGGGCGACTGCAGGAGAAAGCAGGGGCCCCCTCCTGTCTGCAGAACAGGTCTCTCTGGCCACTACCCCTGCCCCACGCTCCCTCTGCAACTTAAGCAATCTCACCCAGACCTCCTCTTTTCACTAAATTCCATGGGATTTGCTTTCATTTCACATTGATCTTCCTCTGATATCAACACAGTATTTTGCCATTTTAACCATTTTTAAGTGTACAGGTAAGTGGCATCAAGCACGTTCACAGTGTTGTGCAGCCATCAGCACTGTCCAGCCACAGACCTCTTTCCTCATCCCAAGCAGAATTCCACCTGTTAAGCCATAACTCCCCACCCCTGTCTCCCAGCCCCTGGCAACCACCCTTCTACTCTCTGTCTCTATGAACTTGACTCCTAACACAGAGTATCTTCTAAAACCATTTTTTAATACACAGGGCACTTCACAACCACCTTGTTTAATCCTTGCGTCAAGCCTACAAGCCAGATCTGATCATTATTCCCATTTTATAGAGGAGGAAGTTGAGGCTCCGAGGAAGTAAATGACCTTAGGTCACTCAGTTCAACACCAGGTGTCTCTGACCTCAAAACACAAGCGCTTTCATCTAAACCAGAGATTGCTAAACTATAGCCCTGGGGCCAAACCCAGCTGCCGCCTGTGTTTGTAAATAAAGTTTTATTGGGACACAGACCCACCCACTTGTTCACACCGCCACGGCTGCTTTCCAGCTCCAACCGCAGAGCTAAGGAGTTGCAGCGGAGACCACACAGCCCACAATGAATAACTTATCATCCGGTCCTTTATAGAAAAAGCTTGCTGACCTCCGTTCTATACACTATGCAGTGCCCCATCACTGGACGGTTCCCCCGCCTGGCGGACCCGTTAGCCCTGGCGGCAGCGTCTTACCAATACAGTTGCCTAGAGCATCTTGTATAAAGCCGCTCTTGCACTGTAGCTTGGGTCTGCAGCGGAAGGATCCCAGAGTATTCTGACAGATAAAATCGGGGAGGCAGTTATGAATACCACTCTCACATTCGTCAATATCTGGTACATCATAAAAAAAGGAAATTGTTAGCAAGAGTCCTGCCAGAAGCATCTTTCAACACTTTAAAATCACAAGAATTTTTTTTTTTTTTTTTTAATGCTCATTACTCAGACTATCACCCAAAACATTCCAACAGAGAGGTCACATTCAAAAAGGGCCTTAGACAAACAATGCTCGTGTTTCTCAAGATTCAAAACTCTGGCTTTTCCCCCAAGGTTCTTATGATGCAAATTTTCTGTTATGTAATAAATAACCCAGGCATTTTCCTGGCAATATGTGGTTTGGTTTGGTTTGGTTTTCATTTCAGGCATGTTTAGTTTAGATTATAAAGCGATGATGATCTTAAGTGGTAATAAACACTGTCCCTATAAACTTATTCACCCTGCAGTCCTCGCAACATCCCAAATATTAACAGTGGTGATTGTCGTGACTGGACGTGTTGGCTGCCCTTCCCTTGAAGTTCATGGCGTCAAATGTTCAAAAGTGTATACTCAGCTGGCTGGGCCCCTGGGTCCTCGAGGTCCACACCGCCCAGGGAGTCTGCAGGGGTGGGGAGGACTGAGCTCATCCAAAGGCCCTCATAATTCAAACGACGTTTTTACACAAGTGGTCTTGTCGTTCTGAAGGGCTGGAAACCCTCAGCAGAAAACTATGTTCTAACAGATCCTCATCAAAGGCTTATCTGCCAAATAACATCTATGGTTTGGCGGGGGAAAGCCAGCAGCCAGAAATGTCATGTTTTTTTATGCAGCGGAAGGGAATATGCTTTGAACTTCAAGGAAGCCTGCAATCAGATGGAAGGCAGCTGTTGTGCAAAAAAAAACAGCTTGGGGGTGGGGGGACTAGAAAGCACATGTGAGCACCTGAAATCCATCTCTGGTCTTGTTTTTAAATGAGCGTGTTCTAAGCCCTTTCAGAAATCCAAACTCTCCACTGTCATTAACTCAGCATTACGGTAAAGGAGGTAAATCTTCACTAATAACAGGGCTGGCCGGTGCCCCAGGCAGCCAAAGCGGCGACACAGCACCACGGAGCCCAGACCCCAGGGAGCCCAGTGCCACTTCCCCGTCGCATCATATGTACTTCTGGGGGATGAGGTTTTGAGACTCGGAGCTTATCCTACCTTTGCAGTCATTGTCCTCTGTGAGCTCATAGCCAGTGCCACAGCTGCTGTCGCGTTGGCAGCGGAAAGAGCCCACTGTATTGATGCAGGATTCTCCAAGCCGGCAGTTTTGGCCGCCCATGATACATTCATTGATATCTAGGAGAGACACAGGTGACGCAGGAGTAACCAGCAAGAACAACCGACCCTCACGCTTTATCAGAAGGAACGTACCAGAAGGCACGATGGGATCGATCCCCCGCATCCACCAAGTTCCCCGGGCGTGTGCGTGTTCAGGCCGTGCACCGCAATGGAGCCCTGGGCACTGACCATCAGAGCAAAAGCAAAAGCAACGGGTCCTCCGCCCTGCCGATCGATTTCAGATCTACTGCTCTTTCTGAGCACCTGCTAAGCAAGCACCGGGCCCTGAACTGGAGTCATGTGATCCTAGTCATGTGATCCTAGTCATGTGATTTGGGGCCATCACCTCCCTCCATCTCCCCCATCTCACAGATGAGAGGCCAAGAGAGGTTGAGGGATGTGCCCAGGGCCGCTCGGCAGATCCTGGATTCAGAGCCCGGTCAGACCCCAAACCCAACCCCTTTTCACAGCAAGGTGTTTGCATCCTCCTGGAGGACAGCCGTGGCTGGAAGCCAGGCGCTGCAAACTCCAGGAAATGCTGGAGAGCCGGTCCTGGACTGTTCTTCACCTATGAATGGGGCCCCAAGTTGTGCAAAGCGGGCCCTGCCTGGCTGTCAGGCAGAGGCAGAGGCTCCCAGGGCAGGACGACGTTTACCTTCACAGGAGACGCCGTCGGGGAGCAGCTGGTAGCCCACAAAGCAGGAGCAGACGACCTCCTCCCCCGTGTCTCGGCACTGCTGTTTGCAGGGCCCGCCGCCTGGAGTCAGAGCAAACGTGAGCGGAGGCCAGGTGCACCCCAGAGACCTCCTGGTTTTTTCCAGGTGTTTGGATGGGGTCGGAGAAAGCGCCCTCAGGGTAGGCTGACACAGAAGGGCAGGCTCCCCAGTCTGGAGCCCACTGCAGCCTTCACGGCGTCCTCCCTTCCCACGGGAGACCCCCCGGGGCTGCGGCTTCAGGTCCCAGCCCTGATCTGACAGATCGGGGGTTGTGCGGGGCCCAGTACCCCATTTCCACCGCCACTGCCTCAGCTCCGGCCGCCCGCTCACCTGGCTCTCTGGGCATCCCTGGTACCACCCTCCAGCCAGGCTTCCTGCAGGGCAGCCAGCGTGATACCCAAAGAGAAATCCCATGGGGACAAAACCTCTACCAGGCAAAGATTCCAGGAAATAAAATTCTGACTGCTGCCCAGGGCCTGCAGGGCCCTGCCCACTTCTCCAGCCTCTTCCTTTCTCCCCGCACCCCACCCCGTGGCCCACCAGTGCCCAGGTGCTGTGGGTCTGCAAGTCCCCGCTTCCACTGCCACAAACCCCCTGCCAATGTCATCTCCCTGGCTAACCCATCCTCAGCCATTGCAAACCAGCTATCCCCTCCCCCAGGGAGAGCCTCGCATGCCCCCCAGAGAGGATTACGATTCTTTCTGGGGTTCTCTGCCCTCCCTTCCGCCTACCCCCAGCCCTCTGTGCCGAGAGTCACTGTACACCAACCACATCATTTTGTGATTAAACTGGCTCCCTAATGAAAGCCCAAACACAAGGCAAGCCACTGAATGTACTTGGGGAGCAGACTCGCCAGTCCAGACATGCGGGAATGTTCCATAAAGAGAAATAAAGTCTTAGCATATGGAAAACAAAGGTGCAAGGCCCTAGTGACTTTTTTTTTTGGATGTGGACCATTTTTAAAGTCTTTTTTAAAAAAAAATATATATATATATATACATGTATATGTATATATATTTATTTATTTGGTTGTGCCGGGTCTCAGTTGTGGAAGGTGGGCTCCTTAGTTGTGGCAGGTGGGCTCCTTAGTTGCGGCATGAGAACTCTTAGTTGCGGCATGCGTGTGGGATCTAGTTCCCTGATCAGGGATTGAACCCGGGCCCCCTGCCTCACTGGGAGCACGGAGTCTTAACCACTGCGCCACCAGGGAAGTCCCAAGGCCCTACTGACTAAATTTGCAAACACCTCTCTTATGAGACAAATGACTATTACAGCCGGTACAGCTGGAGCTCCGGCCGCAAAATGAAGTATCACTCACCCCCGTCCCCTAAGGGGCTCCCAGCCTTGGGGCTCACCGTTCACAGAGTCTGTGGGCTCTTCTGGGAGAGCTCTGCACACCAGCTCCTCAAGCGGCCCCTTCTCTACAGGCCCACCCTCTCCCTCGCTCGCCCATCAGGCCCCAGCTAGTCCTGGGGAGGGCCTGTCTCACCTCGGCAGCGGTCATTCAGGTAGGGGTCCTCTTGTCCCTCCTCGATCTCAGAGACCTTAGCTGAGGGGGAAGAGGCAAACACAGGTTTGTCCACACGCAGCGCCCACGTTAACGCAGAAGCGACGCCGAGCATCTTCTCTTCTTGTAAATATCAGGCAGTAACGCCTGTCGGTACATCTTATAAAAAGCCCAGTATTCATTCTATCCTTTTTATTTTATTTTATTTATTTATTTATTTTATTTTTTTTTTTTTTTTGTGGTATGCGGGCCTCCCTCTGTTGTGGCCGCTCCCGTTGCGGAGCACAGGCTCCGGGCGCGCTGGCCCAGCGGCCATGGCTCACGGGCCCTGCCGCTCCGCGGCATGTGGGATCCTCCCGGACCGGGGCGCGAACCCGGTTCCCCTGCATCGGCAGGCGGACGCGCAACCACTGCGCCACCAGGGAAGCCCATTCTATCCTTTTTAAAAGCAGAGTCACACTTATAAATGTAGCTAAATCTCTAAAAGATCTATTATGACAGAAACAGCACTGGCACAAGGGTCTCTCTGTAGTTGTCAACTTAACGCTGAGTGTGGTCACCTTGGCCACATCACTCAAATATTTCTGCAAATGCAGTCACGGCCCTACTATAAACTAAGTCACATCTTCCAAACCAAAAACAATGCAGCTGGTAAAAGCTCATGGCTACAGGTTAATTGTGTCCCACCCCCCCAAACCCCAGAAGATGTTGCAGTCCTAGCCCCCAGTACCTGGAAGTGTGACCTTAGTCTGGGGAAGGATCATTGCAGACAATCAAGTTAAGATGAGGTCTTTAGCGTGGGCCCTAATCCAATGGTGGGTGTCCTCACAGAAAGGGGAAATCGGGACTCAGGGACAGATACGTAGAGGAAAAGCGGTGTGAAGAAACAGGGAGAAGACAGCCATCGACAAGCCGAGGCATACCTGATGCTCCCAGAAGCTGGGAGAGAAGCCTGGAGCAGATGCTCCCGGAGGCCTCAGAAGCAGCCGGCCCTGCCGACACCTCGGTCTCGGACTTCTGGCCTCCAGACCGTGAGACAACACGTTTCTGTGGTTTAAGGTCCCCAGCCTGTGGTGCTTTATTACAGCAGCCCCAGGAAATGAATTCACTTATTTTATACACTTTGCCTGCAAAGCTCAATGTAGCGCCGGACATCTACGGTCACTCGCTCAATTCATTCAACAAAGGTATCTAAGTATCTGCTCTGAGGGTCAAGCACTCGGCACAGACAAGGCCCCTCCTCTCAATAATTAAGATTCAACAGGGCAATAGGATAAAGAGGGACCCAGTGGGAGACCTGGGCCCTCATTTTAAAGGGTTGTATTCCATTGGCAATTCTGGCATAGAAGAAATGGATTAGTCCTTTTAACCTGGGTGGGTAGACCCAAGAATTCCTAGAATTCTTGAAAAACCAAGTGCTCTGCTGACGAGGACCCTTCCGCAAGATGGAATGACAGTCACAATTCGATCACAATCCAACAGCCACTACACTACAACGCTGGGTGGGAAAGCATAACTCAAAGGCACCCCCAGCACAGCCGCACCTACACAAGAGAAGCCAAGAGAGACAGAAAAAAGACTGGAAGGAAGCGTGACCTGATGGAAACCACATTTATCTCCGTGTTGACTTCCTCTTCCTTCTACCTTCCCGTGTCTTCTAAAATGCCTACAATGAGCACATGATACACACACACTGGAAAAGCAGACATCAGTAGAAAGACACATATTAGTAATTCTGCTGTAAGTTTCAGCATACCGTAATTGATGGACACTAACTATGCATAAGGCGTTATGTTTTAGGGGTTATTAAGATATGGTGAGGGTTCCTAAATAATCCGAAGAACTTTTCAGCTAGGGAGGAGCCAAGCCAGAGACACTTAGGGTGTGAGTCATCTCTAGGTTAGGAGGCTAGGAGCACCTTTGCTCAGAATGTTTAATGTGGCGGCAACTAGAGATGATCATACTAAGTGAAGTCAGTCAGAAAGAGAAAGACAAATGCCATATGATGTCACTTATATGTGAAATCTAAAATATGACACAAATGAACCTATCTGTGAAACAGACACAGACTCTCGGACATAGAGAACAGACTTGTGGCTGCCAAGGGGGAGGGGGGTGGGGGAGGGATAGAGTGGGAGGCTGGGGTGAGCAGATGTAAGCTACTGTATAGAGAATGAATAAACAACAAGGTCCCACTGTAGAGCACAGGGAACTATATTCAATATCCTGGGACAAACCATAATGGAAAAGAATATGAAAAAGAATGTGTGTGTGTTTGTGTGTGTGTGTGTGTGTGTGTGTGTATATATGTATGTATGTATGTATAACTGAATCACTTTTCTGTGCAGCAGAAATTAACACAACATTGTAAATCAACTATACTTCAATTTTTTAATAAGAGAGAAAAAGAAAAAAAAGAATGTTTAATTTGGGGACTCTTCATTCACTTGGTGCATCCCATCCCAGCAAAGCCCAAGTCCCTGCCATGTGCCAGGCACAGGCCAGGGTGTCCAGACCCCATCCTCCAAAGGACTCATGGTAACAAGGCCAGGAGGACTCATGAGAAACTATTTATCACTCAGGTGATGAGGTCATCAAGATTTCCACAGCATTTTTCAGGAGCCAGCAAGCCTGGCAAAGAATGCTAGAAAAGGAATCTTGAACCAAGCTTCCACGGCCTCAGTCTCCCAATCTGTAGAATGGACATAACCAAGATACGCCCTAGCACAGTTCCTCCCAAAGGAACAGGGTTCTTTGCCCCATCTTAGACCAATACTTTGATCACTTATAATATAGATTATTAGAAAAACTAAGATAAGAAAACAGACATGTAAGTCCCAATTTTATATTTAAACTCTCCCTCCTCTGTATGTCAGCCATGTGATTGTTTTTTTTTTAAATAATTGTGATTTTTTTTTAAAGATTTTTTTTTTTTGATATGGACCATTTTTAAAGTCTCCATCGAATTTGTTACACTATTGCTTCTGTTTTATGTTTTGGTTTTTTGGCCTTGAGGCATGTGGGATCTTAGCTCCCCGACCAGGGATCGAACCTGCACCCCCTGCATTGGAAGGCAAAGTCTTAACCACTGGACCGCCAGGGAAGTCCCATGGCTACGTGATCTTGAGTGCCAGGTCCTCATCTATGAAACAAGTTTCCTGAACGATGTAACTGAATCATGACGCGCCAAGGTTTCAGGATTTATGTGGCTTCAGACAAATGGAGGGTGGAGACTGAAATGGTGGACATACAGCTGGGAGCCCTCTTGAAGCTGCTCTTGGGGTCATTCACCCCTTGGCTGAATAAATATCTAGTGTTTCAATGCTCACAGCCTGCTATTAATGAGTGTTGCCCCTGCTATCAACTCTATCAAATGCTTATGGAAGTTTCTAAAAGCTTACTCCCAATTTCTGTACTTATTCTGCTGCAGGCCAGCACTGGTCTGTGGGCCCCGTATGGTAGCACACAGTAGGCCCACAATAAATGTCAGTGGAAGAGAGGGAGGCAGGTTTGTGGCTGGGTGAGGAGGAAACACAGGGCAGTCCTCATAGAGACATTGAGGAAAGTCTGAGGCAAGAAATGAAGCAGATAAAAGACAAGGGAGAAATAAGACATCTGGAGCAACAGAAAAGCTCAGGGATCATTAATGAAACAAGACATAAATCAACAAAAGTCCTCCCTGGAGACACAGGAGAAATTCTCCACCAGTATGAAGAATTTGAGTTTGTTTAAAGTGAAAATGTCATCTATGATTTCAAAAGTCAAGGAAGGAGCCAGAATGTGGTTCCAATCCCCCTTTATGACTAAAATATCTGAAATCAGCCCCACAGCGGCCATGGGGCCCTGGACTTGAGAAATCCAAACAAAGAATGAAAGACTGGTCATTTGACTGAGGACCCCAAAGCCACACGAATGGATGGCCTGACTTAGGGACCACTGGTCTGTGAGCTCGTCCTTCCGAGCCCCTTCCTGCCCCTTTCCCATTTTTAGCAGAGGGCAGATGGAGCTCAGAGTGAGAAGGCAAAGGTCCCAGTCACGCAGCAAGCTTGGGGCAGAGCAGATGCTTGAAATTTTCCAGGGCTCTTTCCATCATGGCACAGGAAACCATTGCATAAGTGGAAGAGATGATTCGACAACCAAGAAGTTTCCTGAACCACGTAACTGAATCATGAAGCCCCAGGGTTTCAGGATTTATGTGGCTTCAGACAAATGGAGGGTGGAGACTGAAATGGTGGACACACAGCTGGGAGCCCTCTTGAAGCTGCTCTTGGGGTCATTCGCCCTTGGCTGAATAAATATCTAGTGTTTCAATGCTCACAGCCTGCTGTTAATGAGTGTTGCCCCTGCTATTAACGAGTGGTGCTCCCGGCCTCAGCTCTAGATGGAGAGATGGCACTGGCCAGGCGTCGGAAGGCCAGCGCTCTCCCTCCTCTGTATGTCAGCCATGTGATCGTTTTTATTTTTTTAATAATTGTGATTTTTTTTTAAGATTTTTTTTTTGATATGGACCATTTTTAAAGTCTCCATCGAATTTGTTACACTATTGCTTCTGTTTTATGTTTTGGTATTTTGGCCTCGAGGCATGTGGGATCTTAGCTCCCCGACCAGGGATCGAACCTGCACCCCTGCATTGGAAGGCAAAGTCTTAACCACTGGACCGCCAGGGAAGTCCCATGGCCACGTGATCTTGAGTGCCAGGTCCTCATCTGTGAAACAGGAGCACGGCCAGCCACCCACGCTGCCCAAGGCAGTTGGAGGGATGGGACGAACTGTGATGGCACTTTATACCCCTTCTCCCATTTAATCCCAGCAACCTGAGGAGGTAGGACCCTATTATCCCCTTTTCACAGATGAGGGAACTGAGGCCTGGATACACCAGTTTGCCCCCCAAATACATGTCAGGACAGGGACATGAACACAGATTTGTCAGATCCCAGATCCCAAGCCCTCAGTTTCACTCCAGGACAGTCACAAATGTGAAACTGCTCCGACAACTAGAACCAGTCTGTGCTGAGTTAAGGCAATGGTAAATGTGCGTGCCCACACCGCCTGTGATGGTCAATTTTATGTGTCAAGTTGGTTGGGCCACGGTACCCAGATATTTGGTCCAGCACTAGTCTGGATATGGCTGTGACGGTATTTTTTAGATGAGTTTGACATTGAAATCAGTAGACTTTGAGTAAAGCAGATTGCCCTCCATCGTGTGGGTGGGCCTCGTCCAATCAGGTGAAGGCCTTAAGAGAAAGACTTACCTCCCCCGAGTAAGAAGGAACCCTGCTAGCAGACGGCCTTTGGACTCAAGCTGCAACATCAGCTCTCCCCTGGGTCCCTGGCCTGTGGCCCACCCTGCAGATTTCAGACCTGGCAGCCCTCACAACTGTGTGAACCAATTTCTTAAAATGTCTCTCTCTCTCTCTCCAAGTCCTGTTGGTTCTGTTTCTCTGGATGACCTTAACTAATTGTACTGCCCAAGAGGGAAGAAAGGGGGGAATTACCTGCTTCTTGAAGGTCCCCAACGTCCCCCGGGGCAAAGTCTGCTGTCTCCTGGCCCTTGACGCAGCATGCCCGGAAGACCAGCCCACACTGGTAGCCGACCATGAGGCTGTACTCGCAGCTCTGGCCCTGGGCCTGGGCCGCCCTTCCCAGCAGGCAGCAATAGCAGCACCTCTGCAAACACAGGAGGAGAGACTCCCGTTGGGGAAGCCAGACACAGGACACAGCGGATCCCCACGGACCTCTCGGCACCCCCGTGTTAATGCTCCCCGGATGGTGATGCCATGTGCCTGACTTGGGCTCCACCTTCTACATGTTGGCAGGAAACAGCAAAGCAATCCGAGCCCGAAGCCTGCTGCCCCCAAATCTCGCAGGTCCTAATTCTGAAACGAACCTTAAAGGGCCTTATTCCAGCACGTGCTCCACGATACCTGACTGCCCCCCAGTATCCCTGCCGGCGCAGCTTCCACCTCCAGGAAGAGGGGGTTAGGAAAGGGCCTTCTGGGGCTCACACAAGAGCTCCCTAAGGGTCCATGACTTCTGCGTGGTCGGAGATTTCTCTACCACGCCTGGAAGGATGAAGATGCACCTTGTCTCTTCCCACACCGAGTGAGGGTGGTTCAAGCAGCAGGAAGGGAGCCTCAAGCCTGGTCATCAAGTGAGGAACAGAGTTGCTGCCTGTCACCTGGACCCCAGTGTTTCCAAAAGGCACAGCTGAATCCCAGGGACAACATTCACCCTGGCCCATGAAAAGCCCCATTTCAGTCCTTATCATTCTAAGAAAAGCAAAAGAGCTTTCCAAAAGGTCCACAGCAGGAGCAGAGGAGGGGTGGCTTTGCTTGGGTTTCGTAGAGGCCGGCGG
This sequence comes from Physeter macrocephalus, assembly GCF_002837175.3. Taxonomy (NCBI): domain Eukaryota; kingdom Metazoa; phylum Chordata; class Mammalia; order Artiodactyla; family Physeteridae; genus Physeter; species Physeter macrocephalus. The sequence goes on along the minus strand of NC_041219.1, from coordinate 48,409,124 downwards.
GTCTCCCACCCTGCTCATTCTACAGCCTCTGCTGCCGGAAACAGTGGGAGCCTCCGTTACCTCCTCCACCTTTTAGGTCATGAGTCCCCCTTCCCGGAAACACAGAGCACGCATCTGCCAAAGCCGTCTGTTTCCACTCCCCTTAGAAAGTTCCATGCCTTTCTCTCAAGTCGGGGGACACTGGCGGAAGTGTCTGCAGGGCAGACAGCGTCTGCAGAGCCCCAACCCTTCCTGGGAGGCAGTCACTGAACACTTAAGGTCCTGGCTCCCAGGTCCCCTTGACCAGATCACCCCACCCTCGCCCCCCCCAGCTCTCTCACACCAGAAACCTCCTCCCATGAAAGCCCACAAAGGCTGAGGGTGGACAGAGGGTCTCCGGACCCCCAGCTCCTCTACGTGGAATCTCCCTCCACATTCTGACCTGCACGGAAAGAGAATCCCCCGAAAGGAACCCACACACGCCCCCTCGGGATCCAGACTTCATTCCAATGCCTGCTCCTTGAAATGACTTCATGGCTTTCCTAACTGGGAACGGGGGCATCTTTCTTCCAGGGAATTCACTTTTGTCACCTGGCACCTCCAACAGAAACCCAGATGACCAGGTTAATTAACTTGCCAAACTTGAGCACCTTCTGGTCGGGCTGTTTTTCTCCCTCAGTAGGTGGCAAGAGAGAGACGTCCTAGTTTATTTGCAGTCTTCAGACCTGGGAATGCTCTCAGTAACCTCTCCACGTCCGTGCAAAGAGGCAGGCCTTCCACAGTGACAGAGGTCCTGAGTGACCTGGCCTGGGCCTGGAGTCCCAGGGTGGATCACGTCCTTCATTCATAGCTGACCTTTGGGCAGGGTTCCCTCTGGGCCAGATGGACTGCACTCCCAGCTCTGCCTCACCAGATCCCTCCCTTGCTGGTCCTGAAGGGACCCCTGCTGAGAGGCCACTTTGGAGTGTGGGCCTCTCTGAACCTCAGTTTTCTCTTCTAGGGCGGTTATGGAGGTCATGTGTTATCAGAGGCGTTGGTGGGGGCCCATTCTGAACTCCGACTAGTTCGGGAGAGCAGAGAAGCTGGAGGGCCTCCGGGGTGGGGTGGGGAATGCCTATCTGAATTGAGAAGAGGTTTCAGAAGGCCCTGAGCCCAGATAACCCCTGCTCTGACCTCTGCATTCCTGTTTGAAGCCCCGGGACCGGCAGTCTTCAGGGCAAGGCTGGGTGACTCCATCCCGGTTTCCCCGGTGTGGGACGGGGCCCGGGGTGTTGTCCAGGGTTTACTGGATAAACTGGAGGAGGTGGGGAGACTTGAGTGGCCCTCCTCGCCCCCTGAGTTGAGCAGAATGTGCTGCTCATAAGGAAAGGCCTCTGAGGTCGGGGGGTGCAGGGAGGAGAGCGCCCCAGGCCTCCTGCTGAAGAAGCGGCTGCTGAGCTGGGAGGGGCCCAGGTCCTCACCTTCACGAACATGGCCTCGAGGCTGGCGTTGTCACCATGCGGCACGGTGCAGCTGTCCTGCTCATTGGCCAGGTTGATGCCCGTGGCACAGTGCAGTTCCTCCAGCTGGCTGTGGCAGCACTGCTCCTGGACCATCCTGTGGGCAGAGGAGGCAGGCTGGCCCAAGGGCTCTGTGGGGCAGGGGGCCCACCAGCTGGCGCTCAGGGCCTGGAAGCAGTAGCCCCTCGGGGATGGGAGCTCCGTCCTCTTTGGGTGTCCCCCCTTCCCCATCCCCTCCACTCATCCACAGACACACACACAACGCCCGCATACAGAAGGTGCTCAACAGTGCTTAAGTAGAAAGACTGGACGCAGGGCGGCGTCTGGGAGTGGAGCCCCAGTTCACCTCTCTGACCTCCGAGCCCCAGCCACAGAAAGTTCCCACCTATTTCAAAAAACAAAAACAGCTGATTGCTGACTCTGGGCCAGAACTTCTGATCCTTTATCAAGCTGAATTCTTTCCAACACGCATCTCCAGTTTCTGGAATCAGAGGAAACAGCTCCAGAGAGGTGGAGTAGCCTGCCCAAGGCCACGGCGTGAGGGATGGTGGCATCCACGTCTCCCAGCCCCGTTGGGGGCTCCGGGAGGAAGGTCCTCGGAAACCCGAGGACACACGTGCACAAGAGCTTATGTCGACAGAAGGACCGTCACCTCCCAGACTTGGTCCCTCACACACAGCTCCAGGTGGTGAGGGCAGGCAGGTGAGGGGGCAGGAGGTGTGTGATCACAGGTGTGGCTCCCATCAGACCCCAAATAACCCTGGCTTTGGCCAGAGCCAACAAGGGCAGGAGGAGCCGCCAGACCTGCCCCGGCCCGGAGAGGGAGGGGCCCCGCTGGGCCCCGTGTGCTGCCAGCCAGGCTGCCTCGGCCCCCAGCCAGCCCTCCCCAGCCTCCACCCTATGGGGCCGGAGCTCTGCATCCGGCTTCCCGGGCACTTCTAGAACTGCCCTCAGGCTCCGGGATGGATTTGTCTGCACGGAGAGACCTCCGAGATACTGCAGGTTCGGTTCCAGGCAACCACGATAAAGTTGGTCGCATGAATTTTTTGGTTTCTTGGTGCATATAAAAATTATGTTCACACTGTACTGTAGTCCAGTAAGTGTACAATAGCATTATGTCTAAAAAAGCAATACATACCTTAATTAAAAACAAACCTTCCTTGCTAAAAAATGCTAACCATCATCTGACAACGCAGAGTTGCCACAAACTTTCAATTTGTAAAAAAAAAAAAACAAACACGCAACCTTCAAAGCACAATAAAATGAGATACGCCTGTACTCTGCTACCACACGTCCACTCATGCTCTCAGTGGATTTGCAAATGACAGGCATTTCACTGCACTATGAGGGAGAGCAAGCAGATATGTATCCATTGATCATTCACTCAAAGATACTTATTGGCTGAACAGAAAACAAGTGGTGTGGAAAAATGGGACCCCTCATGCACTGCGGGTGGGAAGGTAAAATGGTGCGGTATGGCAGGTCCTGCAAAAATTTTTAAATAGAATGACCATAGGATCCAGCCATCCCACTGCTGTGCATAAACCCAAAAGAATAGAAAGCAGTGACTCAAACAGATATTTGCACACCCACATTCCCAGCTGCGTGATTCATAATCGCCAGAAGACGGGAGCAGCCCAAGCGTCCATCAAGGAATAGATGAGCTAAATGTGGTCTGTACATATGATGGACTTGGATTCGGCCTTAACATGGAAGGAAACCTTGACACATGTTACAACATGGATAAACCTCGAGGACAGTAAGCTAAGTGAAATAAGCCAGACACAAAAGGATGAATACTGTAATTCCCCTTATATGAGGGACCCAGCAGAGTCAAATTCATAAAGATGGAAAATAGAAGGGGTGGGCTGGGGGAGGGGGGGTAACCAGGAGGTTTTGTTTCATGGGTACGAGTTTCACTAGGAAGATGAAAAAGTTCTGGAGATGGATGGTGGTGATGGCGATAGAGTGATGTGAACATACTGAACTGTACACCTAAACATGGTTACGATGGTACAATCTGTGTGATGTATATTTTAATGCAATTTTTAAAAAAATGTGGCTGTGGCCCTACTGTGTGCCAGGCCTGTACAGAGGCTTCAGGGACGGGGAGAGGGATGGCCTGGTGGGGAGTCTCAGCCTCCCACACCCAGGGGGCTTCTGGGGCAGCAGTTACTAAGCCCTACCCTGGTGGGGCTGGGTGTCCAGAGAGCTGCTCTCCCCTTGCTGCCTTTCAACTTGGACAAGCATTCCCCTGGCTGCCTTGCTCGCCTCCTTCAGGTCCTGGCTCAGACGTCTGTTCTCAGGGAGGCGTCCCCAGACAGCTCTATTTAAAATTGTAAACCTGCCCTGATCAGGAGACCCTGCCTCCTGTCCCTGGGTTTTCCTTTCCCACGACACCTCGTGCCTTCTTACAAACCACAGACTTTACCATGTCGTCATCTGCATCCCCCGTAGAAGAGATTTTGCCTCTTTTGTTCACTGATTTATCTCCATCTTGTCCAGAATGCCCTCAATACGATTTGTGAGATAAATAAACGAAGGGGTTCAGAGAGTGACTGGTAGACTGAAAAATATCCTCTGAGGATCTGCTTTAGGTTTTGGTTCCGCGTGTATCCAAATTCCTCCGAGAGACTCGCGGGCTTAATTCAACCCAAGGTTTGAGGCAAATTTATATTTGGGGCCTAAGGCATATTGGCCCTTGGCCGAGGCCAGAATGCACGGCAATGCATGAGTTGAGGAAACGATCGCCCCCAAACGTGCCGTGTGTCAGAGGCTCAGGCAGAGGCCGAACGTGTCCAGCTGGAGTCCACGTGTGCAGAGAGGGGCTGGCCCCTCTGCGGTCCTTGCCAATGCCCTCGTCTGCCAGTGGCACCAACCCCGGGCCTCTTGGGCCCCACAGAACCCTCAGTGCCTTCCTTCCTCAGCTCTACCCTGGAGGCTCGGCCTGGGGCTCGCCCACCCGTGTGATCCCATATTCTCCTCCTCCTGAGCTTAGAACAGCGCTGAGGGGCAAGAAAGATTTGCCGCATGAATGAGAACTTAAAACCGGAGATCTCGGCAGAATACCACTTCGAAAGAAGAAAAATGATCCCAGAACTACTGAGTTACCAAGTGGCCGGTGGTCTCTGTTTTCTTGTACCTTTTAACTATTACTAGTAAGAGGACCCTCTTAAAGCAGATTGGATTTCTGACCTGCTCTCTCCCTTCTCTGCCTTCGTGAAAAACGATAACCCTGAACTTGTTAAAAAATCCCCGCTATCGGTATTGCCGCGCTGCTTGTCACGCCCCACTGCACACGGCCCCGCTCACCCTAGCACCACGGCTCTGACTTGGGGCCCAGAGTCATCTGTCGTGTGCCGTCCCCATCCACTGGGCGAGGAAAGCATGGAGGGCTGGGGCGGCGGCGGTGGGGGGGCGCGGTTCTTGTTCTCCTGAGCGCCCCCTATGGTGGCACCCAGTGCTGCCCCTGGAATTAAAAGCCAGTTGTGTTCTTGGATGAGCTGTATCTTACTTTGAGCCCGAGACCCCGGGCTTGGCCTCTGACCTCTGCAGATGGTATGGGGTTCAGACCCCGACATGAACTGACAAAGAGGAAAGGGTGCAGGGCAGGCTGGAGGGGCAGCAGGCAGCACCTGGGGAAACAGGACCGGGGTGCGGTCAGAGCCCAGCAGCCCAGCAGCTAACTCACTAAGAGGCCTTGGACACAGACGCAGCCCCTGTACGTGAGTTCAGGGACAAGTCCACCGGCCTCCCTGGGCCCCGGGGAAACAAAAGGCCAATGGCTGGCAATCAGCGTCCTGGGAGTTGAATAACGCGTCTTGAGGACCCTGTCACATGGAAACTCGCACTATCTAGCCAGAGTTCCCTTGGGTCCCACGTGATGAAGTGAGTGGGCCCCACTGGAAACATGTCGGGGGTCAGGGGGAACCTGGACTTGCACCCATATCTGCCCCCAAGAGAGAAGACCTTCCCTCTCGGCCATTCAGGTGATACGACTTACATTGCAGGAAATCTCTGAATGCGCGTTTGAAGTTTACCCCTGCCCAAAAGGTAGATCATGAACCGTAATCTTGATGTTCCGACTACCTGGTCTTTTGTTGCAAAAGCTCCTATGTATCCTGGCTCCCCCCCCTTGCCTCTCTGGAACAGTTTTCTCCACATTATCTGAGATGCTGTGTCCCAGGCTTGAAGTTCTCAGAAAGTCCACCAAATAAAACATAACTCTCAAAAAAAAAAAATGTAGGTCATAACATGAATGCCTGCTGCATAGCCAAGAAGGTAGTTTCTCTAGAGTCTGGAGCCCACTGGAGATTCAAGAGACCTCCAAAACTCAGTCAAGACATCGGCGGGTACAAGTCAGTAACAAATTCAGTTGTGACTAAAGTCCAAATTCACAAGTAGGGCCCAGAGGCCACTGAGTCGCTGACCTCAGTTCCTCCTTCTGTCCATTGAGGGGTCAGCTGGCTGATGCCTCACTTTGTAAGCCTTTGATTTACAAACAGGGCTCCCCGTTTTGGGCTGAATTGTATCCCTGCCTCCCACAATTCTATGTTGAAGTTCTAACCCCAGGACTTCCGAACGTGACTTATTTGGAGCTTGGGTCTTTAAAGAGGTAATTAAGGTTAAATGGTCATTAAAGAGGTAATTAAGGTTGGGGTGGCCCTAGTGCAATCTGCCTGGCATCCTTATAGGATAAGAGATTAGGACACAGACACACAGAGAGGGGAGACCACGTGAGGACATAGGGAGAAGGTGGCATCCCCAGGCCAGGAGAGATGCCTCAGGAGGAACCAGCCCTGTTGAGACCTTGATCTCAGACTTCTGTCCGCCAGGCTGTGAGACAGTAAATGTCTGTGGTTTAAGCCTCCCGGGCGGAGGTGTCTGTGCCGGCGGCCCGAGCAGACACATACAGCTCCACAGCCCGGCCTGGTGGTCCTGGCTGCTTCCCTCGCCTCGGTCATTATCACAACCCTGAAAAGAAGCTATCGCTGTCCTCCTTTCACATTTGGGGAAACTGAGGTTCCAAGTCGGCTCAAGTCACACAGCCTGAAAGCCGGCCCAGGTGGGTCCCCGGGGCCCGGCTGCCTCTCAGAGCCCCGTCTGCAAACAGAACGCTTGGCGCTCACCACCCAGCTTCGCTCCGCAACTGCCAGCCGCCCTCTGACGTTTCTAGCTCGAAGCCACGCTCGGGAGCCAAGCTCTCACTCATCAGACGCGCCATAAATCCTAACGGCGCGGTCTCCCAGTCAATTCAAACAACCCGAGTGCCCTGTCTTCTCTTCCTTTGTTTGGTCTATAATGCTTTCGACTTTTCAAGAATTTCCTAAATCGAGATTTACATCCTCCGTCACTGCTGGCAGGCAGCGGTCTCTGCTCGGTGCCAACACAAATGCAAAACTCCAGAGTGAGGCAGACAAGCCTCCCAGAGTGAGGCAGACAAGCCTCCCCTGCACATTCCTTCCATGGCAGCTCTCCACCTAGCATCCCACAGCTCCAAGCTTCAACGCAGCTTAGACTCGGATTAGAGGCAGAGAAAATGAACGGATGTCAAGTGATGGAATGCGTTCATACCCTCGCCTCCCCCTCAACCTCTGCTCCCCAGGCAAGCAGATCTGGGTTCAAGTCCTAACGCCATCACCTACCAGCTGTGCGTACTGGGGGAAGCTCAGTCTCCTCATCTGTAAAATGGGATCAGTAACAGGGTGAAATGAGACGAAGAGCAGCAAACGCCCAGCACAAAGTCGGTGCTTCAGAAAGGCTTGCTATTATTTTTACGGTGATGATCAACATTACATATCTTTCTCATTTATTCTAAGCTTACATTCTCCCAAAACTCTGAGGGAGCTTCAGTCAATTTAGGAAGAGAGGAATAAAAATAGTTGATCCAGATGCTGGCTACTGTATAAAGTAGACAACGGTCTGGCAGAACTTTTGCTCTGGGACTCGCTCGTCTGCGTTTTCGGGGTCTGAAGGTGGCCCACCCTTTTATCTGCAAAGCACTTCCAGTCACACGCTCTCATCCGCCGCCCCCAACAACCACCCCCTTTCTGGGTGACTTGGTCACACTGCCCAGGTGCGGCAGTGAGGGCTACAAACCCACATCCTCTTGCTTGCAGCCTGGTGAAATGACGGGATGCCCCGGCAATGCCAGGGTGGCACGGGAAGGGTAAGCAGAGTCCCGTACAAGGCCCGTGGGAGCACAGAGGGGGGAGGCGGGGGTCACCAGCCCCGCACACCTCCCGCAGCCTGGTCCTGGGGGCCCAGCCTCTCCCGGGGTCCTGGCACCCACTGTCCCTTCCTCCCCTGCTTTCGTCTAGAAGAACACTATTCCGGTAGAACAGCGGCACTGGCAAACATACCTGCATTCCTTAGATTCCGAGGCGTACGGCAGTGAGCAGTCCCTGCGCTGAGTGGCCATTCGATGTCCGTCTGCACAGCAAGTCTCCATGAAGACGTCTGCGCCTGCCGTGCAGGGAAGAGAACGGGGTGTCTGGCGACAGGTGACTCACCTCGGACCCCGCCCAAGGTCCCCTGAGACGGGCGGCCTCCCTCGGGTGGCCGAGAGCGCCCCCTCCCGGCCGCACCGTCTGGACACCCCTTCCTTAGGTCTCCTCTACGGCATCAGGACGGGGCCGAAAGGGCCGCGGCACGTGCGGTCCTTCGGTCACTCGACAAACGTGCGCTGAAAACTCCGCTGAGTCGCGGGCTGGGAGCACACGCTCCGCTCCTCCTAGAAAGGCCTGAAACCTTAACGGCTACTTTCCAAATCCAGTTCTGACGGGGCTGCAGCTCGGCACTGGGATCCCTGCTACAGCCAGATACTGGAAACTGGGACGGGGACCTGCCCAGACGGGGTCCCTGACTTCACAGTCCAGAGGGAAGAAGGACAGGTGTTACTGACCAAGGCACGGCCGAGCTGCCGTCCAGCCCAGCGGGTGGGTATCCAGGACGCGGCCGACCCCACTCCTATGGGGTCACAGATGGTCTGTACCACTAAAAATGAACAGTGCAGAATTGGGGAGGCCTAGAGGTGTCCCCCAAACTGGGACAACCAAGGAAGGCTTCTCTCGAGAGTGGGGAGCGAACAGCAGGGAAGAGGTACGGCATGAGGAGAGCACAGAGGAGGGAACAGGCGGGCGGGGCCGGAACAGGCGTGCGGGGCCTCAAATGCAACCAGCCAGCTCTGGGGAGAAGCGAAGAGCCAGCGTTTCCGGGACCCACTCTGTGTTCTCACTTCACCGTCGTAGCCACTTCCTAGGAGAGCATCAGTCCTCACTCTACGGGTCGGGAGACTGAGGCCGGTGACGGTCTCTGCCCTTGATTTGTCACAGGGTCGCCTCTTTGCTCACAAAAAGGAAAGACGGAAGGCTCAGGTGGGTCCAGGGGCTGAAGCACCCACGCCCTCCAGCGCCCAGCCCGGCGCTCAGCCCCACCCAGGCTGCTGCCCCGCTGGGGCCCTCGGCTCACAGGAAGGAGGGGACCCCACCGTTCCCCAAGGGAGGAGCAACCGGGTACCGAGGCGCCGCCAGCGTCAGTTCCACCCGCAGCCAGGAGGGGGCGTTAGTGGCAACAGCCTCTGCTCCCGGGCAGAAGGTCACCTCTCGGCAGGACATTGCAAAACTGGGCTCTAAGAAACGCCACGGTTTCTCACGGCTGGCCTTCCGCGCCCCACGGGGCAAATCCCGCCGGGCTTGGCAGCGTTTCCTGGCACCAAGGGCCTTGGGTGTTCTGTTTGAGCTCATTATTCTTCCAAGGCCCGGCCCTCGGGGTGGCCCCAAAAGAGAGGGTCACTCCAGGGCTCAGCACGAGGCCGATGCGTCCAGAAACACCGGCTGTGCCACCTCGAGCACCTCTGCCGACAAACTGTGCCTGGAACACGGTGCCCTTGAGCCCTGGGCTCACCTCCAGGGAGACCCCGATGGGCGTGGTCCGAGGCTGGGCCGGGCATTTCTTTTCTTTTCTTTTCTTTTTTTAAGCAGAGGTCTTCCTAGAAGCCCATATGATTTAAATTTATTTATTTATTTATTTATGGCTGTGTTGGGTCTTCGCTTCTGCGCGAGGGCTTTCTCTAGTTGCGGCGAGCGGGGGCCCCTCTTCATCGCGGTGCGCGGGCCTCTCACTGCTGTGGCCTCTCCTGTCGCGGAGCACGGGCTCCAGACGCGCAGGCTCAGTAGTTGTGGCTCACGGGCCTAGTTGCTCCGCGGCATGTGGGATCTTCCCAGAGCAGGGCTCGAACCCGTGTCCCCTGCATTGGCAGGCGGATTCTCAACCACTGCGCCACCAGGGAAGCCCCGGGCATTTCTTGAACCAGGAGGAGGAAGGGCCTTGCCAGGTCCCCGGAGGAGGCCAACCTCAGCCCCACCCGCAGCCGGGGGAGGTCGGAGCGGAAGATGCGCTGCCGCACCCTCGCTCTCTCGGGTTCCCCCAGGCTGGCAATGAGGGTGACGGTCCACCCCAGAGCAAAGTCTGCCGGTCCACTGCCAACCGGCCGCTCAGCCCGACCCGACCTCAGCTGTCCCCCTCCACACTTCCCGACGATGCCATCTGGTGAACGTGGGAGGCACCGTGGGCTGGGGCTCAGATATAATTGGCATCACCGGCTTCCCGGCACCAAACAGCGAGGTCCCTCATGAGGGAGAGCCTCTTGGTTACCCGGCTGACCTCCAGGGGTCCCACTCATTCATTCGTTCCTTCCTTCGTTCTTGCTCCAATTGATTCTAAGGGAAGCATTCACGAAACGCAGGACCTGACCTGTCACAGATAAAACACGGCCTGTGGTTCACCCCCAAGACCACTGTGACCCAGCCACGTGGCCTGGCAGAGGCCGACGTCCCCTGTGCTGTACCCCTTCACCCCAATCCCAGCCGGGCCCGCCTAGCTCTCCCGCCCAGTCTCACCCCTCGCGGCTCTCACAGCCCCTCCGGCCCCGGCCCAACCCCCCCCCCCCACCCACCAGCCCGGCCTGGAGCAAACTCACAATTGACAACATCTGTCTGCCTCGCCCTCCCCCCCATGCAGAGCTAGGCCTCCCTCTCCCACAGCCAGCCCACAGCCAGCCCTCAGCAGCTGCAGGGGTGAGTAGGAGGGGTGTCAGCTTTGGAGCCGAACAGGCGTGGGCTCCAACCCCAGCTCCAGCGCCTTCTTGCTCTGTGACCCTAGGCAGGACACTTCACCTCTCTAAGCCACAGCTTCCTGGACGGCAAAACGGGGCTCACAATACCTTCTGAAGGTGGCTGAGGAGATGGATAAAGCTTATAAAGTTCCGAGCACACAGGGAGCCCCAGCAAACAGTGGCTGGATTACACATGGAAGGAACAAAGGGAATTTGCTCGCCGTTGCCGGTGAAGAATGGGGGAACCAAGGCCCCGTCTTGGGGTGGAGAACGGCCCAGGGATGAGGGGCGGCCCCTCGGCCTCCCTCAACTCTAAGAAAGGCAAGCACAGGTGAAGCTCAGGCTCCTGGGGCTGGCTCGGCGGGGCGAGCACTTTGTGCCCAAGCTGTAGAAACATTTGGAAATGATTCCCACTGGGGAGCCTTGAGCACTTCGAACCTTATTCTCAGAAGGACAATGAAATCTGACATCCTTCGCTCAATCCAGAAACGTGGAACATCCCCGGAATGCCCCAAGCTGCCATAAAGCTGGAACTCCCAGTGGCCGTGGCCAGCACACCCTCCGTGGGCAGGATGCGCCCCCTCTCCAGCCAGGGGGAAGTTCCTGCACTCCCAATCCCAGGGGCCACGGGGCACCCACGGCCAGGCTGGATGGTGACGCAGCAGAGGTCAGAGCAGACAGGACATCACCGTCCTCATCGTAACAGCCGGACACGTGAGGATCCCCGCAGAGACAGCCCGTCCATTCACCACCTCTCACCCCCTTAAATTCCTTTTTTGTGCCACTGTGCCAGGCACGAGGCGTCACACTCTTGTATAGAAGTAGCATCGTCTCCAGCCCACTCCCCCCTCTCTGGGCATCTACGTTCCTTCCGATATTTCACTATGGGAACAAACAGCTCTGGGTTGAGTATCTTGATCTGTCAACCTTGCCTTCAGATTCTAACGATCCCAACTTGGCTATTCTATTGAAACCACGTTGAGTATGACGGTCGGGTTCTATGGGCCATTCTTTATCTTTCCTTATGTCCTGTAGAACAACGGTTATATGTGCAGCCTCGGTTAAAATTACTTTGGGGAACTCACTTCCCCATGATCGTTGTTTTTGGAAGCTGAATACCCAACACTGAAAGGAATCCTTCTTTTAATTTTTTTACCGTTGATGACATTATACTAAGTGAAACCAGTCACAAAAGGGCAAACAAAAGGACTGTATGATGCCACTTATATGAGGTCCTGAGAACAGTCAAACCCATGGAGACAGAAAGTAGAATGGTGGATGCCAGGGGCTGGGGGAGGAGGGGGAGGGGGAGTTAGTGTTTAATGCGGACCGAGTTTCCATTTGGGGAGATGAAAAGTTCTGGAGATGGATGGTGGTGATGGTTGCACAACAATGTGAATGTGCTTAATGCCACTGAGCTGAACACTTAAAAAGAGCTGAAATGGTCAACCGTATGTTATGCGTATTTTTATTTCTTCTTCTTTTTTGTTTTGTTATGCGTATTTTTAAATTTTGTAATTGAAGTAGAGTTGATTTACAATGTCATGTTAATTTCTGCTGCACAGCAAAGTGATTCAGTTATACATATATATACACTCTGTTTTAATATATTCTTTTCCATTACGGTTTATCATAGGATATTGAATCTAGTTCTCTGTGCTATACAGTAGGCCCTTGTTGTGTATCCATTCTATATATAATAGCTCACATTGTTGTGCGTATTTTTAAAATGCATTTTAAAAATTGAGCTTTTGTGTACCATTTTGTAGCACCCTTCATTAGGAAAGGAATTGTACGTTCTGCCAATTAAGTCACTTGCCATTTTCAATCGATGTTGTTTTCATGCACTAATCTGAATACCGGCAAAGAGGATTAATTTGGGAAACTGTATTTTACGACATCCTTGCATAGCAGTTTGGTAGAGAATGCCATGTTTTCCAAGGCAAGCTATGAGACCTCAAATGGGAATGGTGAAAATGTTAATTAAAAAGTAAATTGTGGGACTTTCCTGGTGGCGCGGTGGTTAAGAATCCGCCTGGGCTTCCCTAATGGCACAGTGGTTAAGAATCCGCCTGCCAGTGCAGGGGACACGGGATCGAGCCCTGGTCCGGGAGGATCCCACATGCCGCAGAGCAACTAAGCCCATGCGCCACAACTACTGAGCCTGCCCTCTAGAGCCCACAAGCCACAACTGCTGAGCCCACGTGCCACAACTACTGAAGCTTGTGCGCCTAGAGCCCGTGCTCCACAAAAAGAGAAGCCACAACAATGAGAAGCCTGCGCACCGCGACGAAGAGTAGCTCCTGCTCCCGCAACTAGAGAAAGCCCACGCGCAGCAAGGAAGGCCCAACGCAGCCAACAAATAAATAAATATATATATATTTTAAAAGTAAATTGTAACTTTGCAACCAAAATCAAGTTGATTTAAAAGTTTAAAAACAAAACAAAAATCCCTAGGATCGTCTCGCCCCCATGCATCTGGGGCAGTGGCCAGCGGAGGGTGGGACCGGTGGAGGAGAGGTAGAAAGACCTAAAGTTCAGACTTGCCCTGGCTTTGACCTCCTGCATCACTGCGGACACCGCGGCTTGCTCATCGTACCTGGGGGTTGGGTCACCTCTCAGTTCTGCCCCCCATCACCAAACCGGGGGTGACCTGAAGCCCAAAGAGGCGCCTCTCTCCTGTCCCCACTTGTGGACGCCCACCCTCAGCCTGTGCATCCTGTCACACCCCAATGTGGCACCTTCTCAGTGCCGGTCCGCCACTCCCAGACTAGGGGGGAGTGGCTGGGTCAAGTGATTGTCACCTGGGAGTGTGACAAGTCCTTTGGCAGATGGGGCCACGGAGCAGAGGAGGCCACTCACTGCCCGAGCCCAGGGGAGATGGGAGGGAAGGCTTCAGTGGAAGGGAAAAGAGGGACGGGGGTTCCAGGCTGTGGCCCCAGGCTCTGACACAGGGCACATGGCTGGGCTGGGCGGCGGGGCAAGAAGACAACCAAGGTGTCACCCCACCTGACGCCACACCTCACTGGTACCAAGGGTTTCACAGCAGCTGACAGCATCAGACCAACCAGACCCACCAGCAGACCCCCTGGCAGCACCTCCCAAAGGGCGTAAAACGGAGGAAACCTCAGGCACAGACCCCGCCATGTCTGAGTGGCCCTCCTAAATCATGTCACGAAAGCAACCTGGAGCGACAAGGCCATCACTGTTTCTTCTGTCCCCCACCCCGGGGAATGCTGTCACCTACCCACACCCACCACGCGCTTACTGGTCATTCCACACCCGTCCTTAAGAGCCCGTAGGTGCTCTTAAGAGAGACGTGGGGCTTCGGGTCTGGAATCTTCTTCAGATCCTTTTCCTCTCTGAGAAGAAACTTCAGCAGGGCACAGTTTTCATCTCTGGTCCCTGTTAATCTGACTAGATGAGATCCACAGAGACAACATTCCTTGTCCTTCCAAAATCTGGGGCATTAAAATGCCCTCCATGTATATGAAATGCTCAGATATGAGATGGTGGTTGGTTAGCTCTCTATTTGGTTTTATTTCAATCCCCTCATTTGGAAAAATAAAGAGCTGACACAAGGCTCATGGCCCATCTGCTCCACGGCACTGCCTAAAGCTGTAGCAAAAAGTTGGAGGGGGTTCCCCGTGGTGTCCAGGACCCGCATGACTGGGAAGCCTGAGATGCAATGAGATGCCAACAGGAAATTCCAACCCAACAGACCCACGCAAGACTCAGCCCACACCCCCAGCCCCTGCGGGGCCCCCCACCTCACGAGCCTGGAGAGCCAGCCGATGCCCCTCTTAGGACCCTTCCATGTGCCAGGCTCTGAGCTTGGGGCCACGGATCCAGAGTCATGACCCCGTCCTCAGGGAGATGACAAGCAACTGTCACCTGGTGTGTCCCAGTGCTTCTGTACCATTCTGTATGACTGGGATGAGGACAGACCCACCTCCCCTCCTCAAGGCCCCAAGACCTCCAGGAGGAAGCAGGGCGTGCTGAGTCTGTTCTTATGGCTCCAGGCCCTGTCCTCAGCACGAGAATGGCTGGTGCCCTCACACCCCCCGACACCAGCACCCGGCACAGAGAGACGGGGTCTCGGATAGAGCACCAGCTAAAAGGAGGCAGCAGGAGAAAGGACCAGAAGACACATCTCTGGGAAGGCGAGAAGCAGCAGCTTCTACACTGCTCCCTCCAGGCAGCTCACAGTGACCTCCTGGATCAAGCCCAGTGGACGTGTGGGCCGTCCTCCCCCTGCCCGCATCTCTACAGCATCCCCCCCTGCGGGACCCAACTCCCCTGGTTCTCCTCTCACCTCTCAGACCACGTATGCACACCTGTCAAGTGTCCTCTGCACCCGGCTTTTGGAAACTGAAGCTCTGCCAGGCTGGGTGGTCCCGGGTCCCTCCTCTCCTCCGGCTGGCTCGTTCACACCCACACCAGTACAAAGGTCCTCTCCTCCGGGAAGTCCTCCCTAACTGCACCCCCCCAACACACACACGTGCACACATGCGAACATGGGGCAGACATGTTTCCTTTCTTTCGTGGTTTCTTTGCTCCCTGAACTTCCCAGCAATTAGCACAAGTAATTAACCGAGGGTGTACTTGTGCCACGAGGGCTGGACAGGAGTCTCATTCTGCATGCTGCCCCACAGCCGCTCCAGAGCCAGCACACAGTAAATGTCCGTGAAGGAATGAATGGACGAATGAGCTCATGTGATCCTAGCAACTCTGTGACACAGGGGACGGGAAGAGATGAAGCAAGTTGCCCGAGGCCACGGGACAAACACAGAGGCGGCACTAGAATCTGGCTGTGACTCTAAAGCTCACACCCACCCACGGTAAAACCAAAGGAGACAGTGGCTACCCCCCGAAGCTGGACTTAACAAACCGGAGACTTTTCAGTTAGAAAAGTGAGGCGGTTAGTTCAGTGTCCTGCTTAAGGATACGATGTGAGAGCCAAGCTGCCTGTGTTCGAATCCTGGCGCCGTCACTTAGCAGCTGTGTGTCCACAGGCGTGCTGCCCGGCCTCTCTATGCCTGGGTGGGGTGGGTCTCACACCAATAGTGGAAAATGGGGATAAGGACAGGTGTGGCGCGATGGGTCTCAGAGAGCGGTCTTATGTCAAAACGAGTGGCGCACGTAGGCAACAAAACTTCCCGTACATTTCACTCCAGCAGGCAACACAATCCAAAAGGAAAAATAGGTTCAAGAAAAATACTGGCTCGGGCTTCCCCGGTGGCGCAGCGGTTGCGAGTCCGCCTGCCGATGCAGGGGACGCGGGTTGGTGCCCCGGTCCGGGAGGATCCCACGTGCCGCGGAGCGGCTGGGCCCGTGAGCCGTGGCCGCTGAGACTGCGCGTCCGGAGCCTGCGCTCCGCAACGGGAGAGGCCACAACAGTGAGAG
>NC_041219.1:48367023-48392611 GCF_002837175.3 Physeter macrocephalus | reverse complement strand
CGGGAGAGGCCACAACAGTGAGAGGCCCGCGTACCACAAAAAAATAAAAGAAAAATACTGGCTCAAAAAAAAAAAAAAAAGAAAGAAAGAAAAATACTAGCTCAGCCCATTAGCATAAAAACACTGAGAGCTAGCATCTAAAAACCAGTCCTGGCAACGTCCCAGCTACCACCCACGGTCTGGGGACCCCCCCGAGGGGGTGCCACTTTGCTGTTCCTCCTCCTCAAACTGCCTGGGAGGGCTCAGTGCCGTGGCCCCTTGTCCTCTCCCCCCAGTGCCCCCACCTCCCTGGGCGGCCTCATCCGGCCTCCCCCATCGGCCGAGACTCCCACACTTCTGTCTGCAGCCTGGTCTCGCCCATGAGCCCAGGCTCCACCCGGAAGTCTAATAGGAAACTTAAGGTTTCCACACAGGACTCTGATCGCACCCCCGCCCGCCCCTGCCCAGCTTCTCCACCTCAGTAATTAGCAGTCACCATGCATCCAGAGGCTGGAGCCCAAATAACCGGGCCAGCCTGAACTATTCCAACTCCCTCCTCCTCCACATCCAAGCCCTCGGCGAGTCCGTCCACGCCACCTCCCAAACGCCCCAGATCTGCCCACTTCCCTCTGGCCCGCAGATCCCTCCCCACACCCCACCGGGGCATCTTTGGCCCTGGACCCCGCAGGAGCCTCCCCCCAGCTTATTCCACCGCCATTCTGGTCTCCCTGTAATCCATCCACCATGCAGCACAGAGGGGCTTCTAGAAGTGTGAGTCAAGGAATGCCACTCCCCTCGCTGGAGATGCTCCGGCGCCTTCCCCGAGCATCTAGGATAAAATCCACGGTCCACACCCTGCACGACTGCCTTGCCCCTCCCGCCTTGGCCACCCCCTGGGGCACACGCCCCCTCCCCCCCCTTCACACCACCTCTCCAGCCCCTCTGGTACACCTGGTCCCACCTGGGGGCCTGCGTGCCGGCTGTCCCCTTTGCCCAAACGCTCTTCCCCAGGTCTTTTCACAGACGGCTCCTTGCCACTCACATCTGAGCTCAAGTATCACTTGCTCTCACTCGCTCCCCCCCTCCCCCGACACCCACTTGAGAGCCACCCGTGTCCCACTGTCACGTGTGTTACAGTCACTCCGGCACGGATGCCCACGATACCTTTCGTTAGTGCATCTGTTTCTGTGTTTACTCTTAGTGTGTGTAGTGGGTTCAACGGTGGCCCCTAGAAAGATGTGTCCATGTCCTGACCCCTGGAACCTGTGCATGTGACCTTATTTGGAATAAGAATCTTTGTCGATGGAATGAAGTATCTCAAGATGAGATCATCCTGGATTATCCAGGTGAGCCCTAAGTCCCACGAAAGTGTCCTTAGAGACGCACAGAGGAGATGCAGGGGGAGGCCACGTGAAGGTGGAGGCAGACTGGAGGGGTGCAGCCTCAAGCCAAGGAGTTCTGGGCGCCCCCCAGGAGCTGGAGGGGCCAGGACGGCGCCTCCCCCAGAGCCGTGGAGGAAGGGAAGCCCTCAGACGCCTTGATATCTGACTGCTGGCCTCCAGGACAGTGAGAGGGTTAAACTTCTGCTGTTTTAAGCCACTAGGTTGCAGCAATTCAGCCCAGAGCCACAGGAAGCTCACGCAGTACACAAGCTCCAGGATGCAAGGACCTTATCTGGCCTGTGTCGCTGGGGCCTCTTCCACGACCTGACTCCTCAATGAGCGTCTGTTGAATAATTGGAGGCACAAGCTGACACACGACGGCTGCGCGACAAACAGCTCCTCGGGGGCCACACCAGGCTCAAAGGAGACACTTGGGAAATGTCTGCTGAGTAAAACTGAAAAGCAGCCTACAAATGACACCACTTTGCAGCTGAGTGACCTTAGACAAGCCACTCTCCCCTCCTGGGCCTCCGTTTCCTCACCTATGTAAAGGGAGTGGGTCAGCTGATCTTCGATTTCCGTATCCCAACAGACAAACCATTCCTCCCCGAATTCTGCTCGAGTGCCCATCACAAAACCCGCCCTGGGCCCACGGCTGGTTCTTTGGTTCTTACATCTTTGATACAAACCACGAAGAGTAAGATCCCAGTGGATCCAGACCCCTGTCTCTTCTGGTATATTCCCTCTGAGTGGCCTGAAGCTGGCCATGCACGTGACAGCACACATCACGAACCCGTCACTGGGGGGAAAGAAGGCTCTGGGCCCCTGGCCTCGGGAAGGAACAACCGGGCGCCCTTGCCCATTGGATCCCCCAGGAAGTCGGGGGCAGAGCTGGGCGGGAACCTGGTTTCCAGACTCCTGGCCCCGGCCGTGTCGGCCCAGCGCTCTGACAAGTTTCCCTGGCAAGGCCGGTGGCGGTGTCCCCACGGATTAAGCAGGAACACGACTTAAACAACTTCCAGGGCTGTTCTCTTCAGAGGCCGGGCCTGCCCTGCTGTGTCCAGGACCCAAGACCAGCCAAGAGTACTCTCCTGTACAGAGGTGCCAGGAAAGGGGCGACTCTCTAGCCTGAGGGTGGTTCTGGACCGCTCCCGGCATCCCGAGGCCACAGTCAGCCAACCCCTGCAGGGCGATGAGCATTACAGGCTCTGGTGCTTTGGGGGGGCTCCTAGGCGCCACTCCAGATGGCAGGGAGGAGGCCCTGACTCGGGCCATACCTGAGGGACAGGTGCGACCAAGCCAGACCCCGGGCTGGACGGCCCAGCCAGCACAGGACAGGCTCATCCACAGATCTGAACCAAGACGGGTGCTGTCGTCCGGGGGGGCCACCTCCTGTCAAGCCAGCTGCGAGCCCCTCAAGGGCCCAGGCTGTGGCTCCCACTTCTGTGGTCTCCCCGCCCCGTCACCCCCCATGGAAAATGCCTGTTCTTTCAAAGGAGCCCCTCGTACACACAGCACTCGTTTCTGGCACTGAAGTGCCCGTCCAGCCGAGTGGTTAGGGGCACGGGGTCCCGAGTCCTCTATTTACTAGCACATCGTCCTGAGCAAGGACTGGTTGCCAGGACTGGATTTTAAATGGCCAAGATCACAGCATTTTTACGCTAATGGGCTGAGCCAGTATTTTTCTTGAACCTATTCTTCCTTTTGGAACCTGCTGCCCGCTAGAGTATACGCTCTGGGTCTTAGTTTACATGCCTGTAAAGTGGAAATAACAGTAGTACCTACTTCATGGGGCTGTCCAGAAGAACTAAGTTAGTGACTAAATGTAAAAGACCTCAATTATCCTAATTTCCTAGGGCAGAGAGTTTTCATTCTGTTTTTAAGGAGACAGAGCAGAGAGTGTGTGGGAGTCTCTCGAATCACTTTCAGGGCTGGGACCAGTCTCCTAACCCTGGTCAAGTGCTGAGCCCCGGCAATGGGTGGGTCGGTGTAGGACCCTCCTGTCCCAGCCTCTCGCTACGACCAGCCTGGGGCTTAAAGGCGGTGACCAGTGGAAAGAGTGCGGGCCGCAAAGCGCAGCCTCCTGTCCAGCCATGCCTGCTACGAGCTGGATGACTCGGGACAGATGACTTGGCCTCAGCGCCACATCCTCTCAGCTCTGAGCTCCCCTCCAGGCTGAAGGGTCTCTGATCCCAGGAAAGTTGACATAATGGGTGCCCCCCACCCCGTTTCGTTATCGGGCCACATGTGAGACCATTACAGGGAAACTGGAACCATATGAAGCCCGCAAAAGCATTATTAATGAAATTGTTATTATTTGATGTTTTGCAAAAGAAAAACCTCTTATTACGTAAAACATACTGGCAAAATACTCCCTATTAGAACTGTTTTCCTGCAAAGCTGCTCCACCCGCTGTGCTCACTGCTCAGAGCTCCACCTTCAGAGGAATGGGGGGGAGGTGTGTGCAGGGGGTTGGGGAAGGGGCTGCTGGAAAAGGTGCTAGGCACAGCGGTCTTCCCCAAGCATGAGGAGGGGGCAGAACTCCTAGAAGTCCCACGTTCTCTCTCACCTTCCGGACCTTAGTCCATGCTGCTCTCTCTGCCTGGGACGCCCTCCCCACCCTCCTCCCAGCCCTCCTTCTGTTCCTTCACATCCCAGTTTGCAAGCTGCTTCCTCCGGGAAGTCTTCCCTGACTCACTCCCAGTTGGAGTTGGTTTGTAATTGTTCACTTTTCTGGATCTCCCGGGAGATGTACCCCATGAGCAGAAGGGCCAGGTCTCTCTTCCTCCTTGCCGTATCCCCAAGACCTAGAACAGTGTCTGGCACAGAGCTGGCCCTCAGCAGATATTTCGCGTACAGACGACTGAACGCCTAAGGAGGCCAGCTGAGGCCACTTTGCATGACCTTTACCAACACGGCTTTGGCACTCGACAGCTGCCGCAGGTTCTGTGGCCCTGCTGGGCCTCCTTCCCAGCTCCTGGCTGGGGAAATGCAGTTTTAGGAGTGCAATCTTGGGGAAAAGGATACTGTCCTATCCTACTCTAGGAAGGAGACATCACAGATAACAGATAATAATAATACAGCTACCACGACAGGCACCGTCCTATGTTCTCTCCCTCAATCCTCCAGCCAAACTAAAAAGTTGGTCTGTTATCTCCATTTTACAAATGAGAAAACCACCAGATAAGCCCGTGGTTCTTTCCTGAGGGATGACAGGCAAAGATGTTTGCAGTCCCACAAAGGTTCCTGGCAGCCTGCTGGGTCCCAACGGTGAGTCACGCTCCCCCGCCACCATCAGAGGCGGCCAATGAGCCCAAGTTGGGCGTGGCCTTGGGGAGTGCCAGGAGGGGTCGTGACCCAGAGCTGTGGCTCCGCAGGAGAGGCCCTGGCACTGCACCCTCAGGGCTCACTGTCTCACGCTCCAGCAGACCCATCAGCCTGTCCAGCCCCTGCCACCCAACTGGGAAACTTCTAGGAGAGGCAGCGGTGCCGCCACGTGTTTCCAAGCCAAGTCCTCTCTCCCCTTTGTTCTCCTCCCAGCGATGTTCTCTGTAATCAGTCAGGAAGGCTGCCCGGCTGGAGCCAGAGGCCAAGAAGTCTTGGAGAAAACACAACCGTCTTTCCCAACACCGTCCTCCTCTCTTCTCCCACCCACCCTGGCTCTCAGGAAAACCCAGCTGGACAGATGGATACAGGACAGACCGGTGGTTCCAGCTCTGCCCCCGCACGAAAGTCCAGCCCCCTTCTGTGTTTCCGTGGCCAGGTCACCAAATGGGTTTCAGCAGATTAGCTAAAAGGCTCACCATCGAGGCCTTTTCCATGATCACTTTTAAACTGCATGTTTCCTCTTGGACCCCGCAGCTCCACAGAGGGTGGGGACAGTGTCACCCTCGGCCTTACAAGGCTTCAGGGAACCTTACAGCTTCTCAGTTTGCAGGCACAGAAAGGAACCGGGCAATTTTCTAACTCTCTCTCCCCAAACCATACTAAACTTCTTGAAACTCAAAAGAGGGACCTCCCAAAAGAGACAAAGGACCACAGCGTTCTCATCAGCGTGCAATTAAGGTTTCCTTTATACACTTCAAGCTAGGACCTTCTCTATGAAGAAGATGGCTGTAAGCCATCAGTCAGGCTTCAGCCTAGCAAGTCTCGCTCCTTCAAAGCTGGACACTGGCAGGCTGCAGGGGACCCTTCTCAAACAGTGGGCAGAAAAGAACAGCGATGGAGTCTCTGGGGACTCGGGCTCAGGAAAGTTCCACTAAGCTTTCTCTCTGCGCCTCAGTTTCCTTGGGTGTAAAATACAGGAGGTTCCGGGGCCCCTTCCATTTCCAACAGGAGTCTTGTGTGGCCCCCAGTCTAAGGCCCCTCTGGGCTTTCTTTCACTTCAGCCAGGGGTCACCAGAATGCCCTTCTTTCCCTGCCTGCCTGACCAGCTCCTGCGCAAACGCCATCTCCTCCAGGAAGCCTCCGGTAAGCCCCAGGGCCTGGGATGGCTCTTGCTGTCAATGCTGAGCCCTGCACTCCCCCCCACCATGAGATGTCCCCCCCCAGACATGCCCAGGATGGAGCCGATGCCTGGAACAGCCAGAGCTCCGTGAAGGTCTGCTGCAGGGAGCCACTGAGCCAAGAAACCTCTGCACACACACTCCCACCCCCCCCCACCCCCACCCCCGTCAGCCTCTCCAGGAATCCCTGAATCCTGGCAAAGCATTAGCTGCGACCAATGACCTTTGACAGAGGAGGAGGGTGGTCCCCAGAATTTAAAAGAAACTCAACTAAGCCAGAGATAAAGAATCTGGGAGGCCAAGGGTGGTCGGGGCTCTAATCTGGGCCTGGCCCCAGGAAGGCTGGCCTGGCTAATGACTGATGAGCCACGGGTCAGCAGAGAGGTCAGAGGTCATGGCTGTGATGGGGGGGGCCTTGTGGTCACCCCTGAGGAGCTAGGCCTTGAGGATTAAGGAAGAAAGGATGAGCCGGGTGCCTGCCATCCCAGTGCTGTCTGTCCCAGGGCTGGGAGCTCTGGGCCACGGGTCTGCTGGTGGAGACCCCCTAGCAACCCTCTGCCACCAGGTGGCTGGGTTCGGAGGTGGCCTGTCCCCAGCCACAACTGAGTCTGGAGGCTGGCAGGACCCCGTGTCTCGGGGTCCTCGGTGTCTCAGGTGGGCAGGCAGGGGTCTCCGCACACACAGCCATGGCCCTGAACACCTTCAGCCCACTCCCTTCCTCTCCGCTTTCTTCATGTCCGCCTCCTACCCCATGACTGCTTTTGTCTCTTGGGCAAATTACTGTCCCCACTGCCCAGCAAGCTGGGCACCACAGCGCCTGCGCAGGGGTGGAGGTGGGGGCAGTGGGGACAGGTACGCCAGGGGCGCTCAAGGTGCAAGGCGCAGGCACGGGGTGGTGCAAGGCCGGGGGGGGGGGTCCCTGGCAACCACCGGCCAGCCTTCCTCTCCCCCAGCCCGCACCCTGGCCCCAGGGGGTGGGTGGGCGCTAGGGTGGGCAGGGTGGATGCGAGAGGGCCGGCAGGAGGATGTGTCTGCAGGAATCCGTCTTTAAAACAAATCCCCACGTCAGCGAGGTGGTCAGGACCGAAGCCAGGAGACGGGTCGGGGTCGGGGGGGGCGCGTCGCCGGGGCCTGGCGGCAGCGCAGCACAAACAGCCCGAGGGCCGCGGAGGGGCGCAGCGCCGGCCGACGCTCCCGGGCGCCGGCAGCTCCAAAAGTCGCACGGGGCGCGGGTCCGGGCGGTCGGGGTGCCGGGGAGTCAGTAACGCGGGGGCCGTGGGCTCGGGGCGCTCCCTCCCCCCGCCCCGCGCCCCTACCTTGGGCCGCCAGCAGCGAGAGGCCGCCGAGCAGCAGCAGCCACAGCGGGGCCCAGCGCGACGGGGCGGCGCGCTCCATGGGCGGCGGGCGGCGGGCGGACAAAGGCGCGGGGCGCGGGGCGCGGGGCGCGGCTCCGGGCGCGGCACGCGGGCAGCGCGGGCTCCGAGCTCCAGCCGAGCCTCCGCAGCCAACGCAGGGCCCCGGCCGCGCGGTTCAATTATCCCGCCCCGGAGGAGGGCGCGGGGGAGGGCGCGGCGGAGGCGGGGCCGCGGGGCGCCCGCTCCCCTCCCCCCTCGACCGCTCCCCGCCCGCGACCTCCGGGGCCCTCCCTCCCGGCACCCCAGGCCCGAGGGGCGCGCAGGCCCACGGCCGGGCTGGGAGCAGCGACCCCGGACTTCCCCCTGGTGGGGGCCGGGGAAGGGGGGCGCCGTCGGGCGGGAGGCACCCCCCCTCACCCCTCACCCCCCCTGCGCCAGTGAAACCCGATCCACTCCCCACCCATCGGCCGGAGGGGCGGGCTGGGTGGCAAAGGTTAGCTCCGCCCGACTCCGCCAAAAGGGAAGTCAGGCTGCGCGGGGTCCCCAGGGTCGGAGGCGCCTTCTGAGGGGGAGTAGGGGTGGTGACCATTCGGGGGGCTCCCTGTGGGACCCGGCCCCGAGTAACGCCCCGAACCCGCGGCCTGCGGGTTTCGCGCCTTCTCCAGCCCCGCGCGCGGGTCGCCCGGGGCTCTGCAGGTCGGTGGCTCACTCGAGGCGTGTCCCGGGCTGCGACCTGGCTCTGCCCTCAGGGGACCGGTGGGGCGGGCAGCGGGCAGACTCCACCGACCTCGCAGCATCCGTGGAGGGTGATGAACCCGGGACACCCAACTGCGGGGAGAAAGAGATTCTTTTTGCCGGAGAGGAAGCAGGCTTTGCGCTGGGCCTGTGTAGAAATTCATGGCTGCGACCAGTCGCTGGTTACTAAGGATGAATCAGTCCGTTGGGACCATAAACAGATGTATTTAAAAGAAGAAGAAAAACAAAAACAAACCGTGTACGGGTCAGACTGGGGAGCAATGGGATGAGACCCACAGGAGCACCGTTAGCCAAGGGTAGGGGCCCCCGAGGGGCCCCCGACCCAGGGTTTACAGCCAGCAGAAAGGCACATACGTGTCGTGCAGCGTGCACCAAGAGACAGAAAGTCCTGTAGCAGAGTGTTCGCTGCAGCGTAGTTCGTAACGGCTTCCGACAGGGCAGGCCCCAACCTCAGCAGCAGCGTAATGAAAGCACTGGGCAGTCAGGTTGGAGCACTACACAGCCCTGAAAAGTGAGAGCTCTACGACCCAGGCAGCTACAGGGAGGCTCTCAGAAACGTGCCAGACGCTGAAGAACACTTCCTGCAGGATTCTGTTGTTACGAAGGACAGGAACAAGTTAGAAGTCAGGAGAGTGATGACCCTGGGGTTGGGTTAGGGGCTGGAGGGGGCATGAGGCAGTTTTCTGTGGGGCCAGTTAGGATGTTTTTAAAAATCTCTGTATTGGTTTCAAGGTTGGGTTCAGTGTGTGAAATTTTATGAAGCTGCTCACTTACATGTGCCCTTTTCTGAATGAATGATAGATTTAAAAATCAAAACCAGAAAGACAGGGCTTCCCTGGTGGCACAGTGGTTGAGAGTCCGCCTGCCGATGCAGGGGACACGGGTTCGTGCCCCGGTCCGGGAAGATCCCACATGCCGCGGAGCACCTAAGCCCGTGCGCCACAACTACTGAGCCCGTGAGCCACAACTACTGAAGTCCGCGCACCTAGAGCCCGTGCTCGGCAACAAGAGAAGCCACCGCGGTGAGAAGCCCGTGTACCGCAGCGAAGAGCAGCCCCTGCTCCGCAACCAGAGAAAGCCCGCGCGCAGCGACCAAGACCCAACGCAGCCAAAAAAACAACAACAACAACAACAACAGAAAGACACAGCACTCATCTCCCCACAGGTTACCTCCTAAGTCTGAGGTTTGCAAAGAGCCCAGAAAAGCTCATGAAAGGGGCCCACTTGCTAATGGCCTCCTGGGTTAAGGAGGCTTCCCAGAAAGGGGACGTGGGACCGGCCCTTGAAAGACGAGCAGTAGAGGGAGAAGGGTTTCCTGGACAGAGGGCGTAGCATCTGCAAAGTGTGGAGGCATCAGACAGCCTGGGCAGCTCAGGAAGATTATCCGGTCCATTCTGACTGGACGATGTGGGTCCCTGAAGCCCGCAGATGTGTAAGGTCCTGAAGGCAGTTGGATAAAGGGTGAGTGGGGAGCTCTAAGCTGGAGGCAGATTGGAGACTCATTAGTACTTTAATATTAATTTGATGTTTTTAAGCCACGGGAGAATCAGGGTGCCGTGGAAGGAGGTTAGAGAACCAGGGAAAGTGTAGTGTGTGTAGTAGATTGTATGCTCTTATGTTATTTCGTTAATACAACAGCCCCAGGAGGCTTTAGTACTCGTATTCTGCAGATGAGGAAACCAAGGCTCAGAAAGGTGAGGTCATTGGTAAAATTCTCATGACCAGTGGTTGGCGCTCTGGGGTCTGAATCCAGGCCATCTGACTCCCAATCCCGGGCTCATCTGTATCCAGGGTTCTGTTTTTCACCGAACACTATAGCATAAACATTCCCCCTCTTATTAGAAATCTACATTACACATCCAGTGAGTGAATAGTATAAAAGTTGTACACACGTTTACTTAACCACTCTCCTATTATTGGACATTTAGATCATTTCAGCGTTGGGGGTTATAAATCATGCTGCAGTGAAACCAGTGTGCTCTGGGCTCAGCTCCCCGCGTGGATACACTAGAAGAGCAGATGCTACACCCAGGAATGGACTGATGCACATCCCCAGAGAGAGACAGGAGCTGAGCCGAGGGTGTCTCCACCTCCTCTGCAGCACGAATATCTTTGTTTAATCTGGGCTATTTCCACAGTCAAAAGGACGGGTGTCTCAATGTTTCAATGTATGTCTTTAATCATCACAGAGGTTGAACATTTTTCATATTTGTATTTCTCTCTCATAACTTTTCGCGCAGGCTCAGCGGCCGTGGCTCACGGGCCCAGCCGCTCCGCGGCACGTGGGATCCTCCCGGACCGGGGCGCGAACCCGGTTCCCCTGCATCGGCAGGCGGACGCGCAACCACTGCGCCACCAGGGAAGCCCTCTCATAACTTTTATTCGTTTATTTTTACAATAGCAGAATTGTTTATTCTAGTGAAAAGCTAGAAAAAATGCAATGTCTGACAATAGCTTATTCATGGTACGTACGATTGAATTCAACAATGTCAATAGTCAGTGATGCAGCAGAATATCGTGCCACAGTTGAAAGGGCTAAACGCGATGCTTTAGTAGAAATATGATCTTTGCGAACTAATAGTATGTGAAAAGAAAAAGGAAAACAAGACTGAGTGTGAACGTACAGATTCACACTGCAGTTATGACTCTGTAAAAGCTATAGTCGTGCAGCTGAAGATCAAAAGGGAGCTAAATGAAAGTGGGTTTTGTGTTTGACTAGTGAAAATGTTGTTACTTTTAATTTTTATGTTTTAGGATACAATTGAGACAAGGAGGAATAATTGTACCAGAAACCTGGAGTGATATAACTCCTGCACATAAACTTGACTCTGAGTTTCTTGGCAAACAAAGCAAAAATCAAATTATGATCACTTATGCAGTCCCTGTTTTCTGACCAAAGGAAATGTATCATTTTATCTGGAGAGACAAGTTTCTTTCTGGCACTAAATTCTAATCATTTTCTTTCTGGGTCTTGAGGTAAGAGTCCGGAAACTTGATGAGCTGCACATTTGCTTGTAGTTTGTGGAAGATGGGCTGGTCTTCAGAGAGGTTCCACGGAGGGAATTAGGGACCAAGGGCCCCCCGCCCCACCGCCACCTGGCCCCCAGTCCAGGACAAGATGACACACACCCCTCGGATTCTGCTCCAAGCAGGAAGTCATTCGTTATGTCCCGTTGTGACAGTCCAGCTTTCTCCTATCTCTGAGAAGCAGAACAAATGCTTGCCCTCCTCCACATAACAAATAATTCTCCATTTTGTTTGAAAGATCATTGTGGACACACGTGGACTGTTTTTCCCCAGGTCAGAAAGCAAATGTCTTTGACGCCGCCCAGCCTCTGGAGGACAGGACCGCCGTGGTTTCTCGCATGACGTGCTGCTACGCACGCGGGTGGTTTTCTCAGGGCAGTGGCTGCCCTGGCCCCTGCCCACTGCTCCAGGCTCATCTTGGCCCTGCACCCCTCACGCCCTGGCGGCAGCCCCCTGGCCTTTGCATGGCTCCTAGAACACCCAAGCTCCTCCCCTCCCTTCCTGCCTCTCCGCGCGGCCAGCCCCATCCGGTCCTTCAGGTCTCAGCCGAGATGCCACCCGCTTCATGACACTTCTCCCTTTCATACTCCTTTCTTCCTTTGTTGAAGTGTTGGTTTTCTCTCCACCCACTAACCCACTAGCTCCCTGAGGGCCAGGACTGTGTCTGCACACCTCGGGTCCTCAATAAATCCTGTCGAGGGACTTCCCTGGCCATCCGGTGGTTAAGAGCCCGCGCTTCCACCGCAGGGGGCGAGGGCTCGATCCCTGGCTGGGGAACTAAGATCCTGCATGCCGCGGGGCACGGCCAAAAACCAAATCCTGTCTAGTGTGTGAATGGAGAAGCGGCCTTTCCAGCAGCTGGCAGTGCAGCGTGGAGAGCAAGCACGGCTTTGAGTCAGGGCCACGCCCAGCATCAAAAGCTCCACTGAGATGGGCATCCTCCCCCCCACGTGACGGCTGGGGAGACTGCGGCTCAGGGGCGTGGCAGAGCTGGCGCCCAGTGTGGCCCCAGACGCTGCCCTCTGCCACCCTGGGAACTGGCCCAGGGTGCCATCCAAGCACCTCTGCCCCTGAGCCCATTCACCGCCCCCTCTGGGTCCCTTCTCCACTCCACTGGCGTCTTTCCTCTTGCGGAAGGTATTCCTCAGAGGCGCAATCGTGTGACCAGGGGGACAAGTGCAAAAAGTCCCAACCCTTCAAGTGGGCTCCCAAAACGAGAGCTTCCAAATTGTGCCAAGTACACAAGCTGTGGAGAAGCCCTGGGCTCTCCCGGACCTCCCACAGACGCCTCTCTCTCCTGACTCTTACACCTTGAACCTGTGCCCCCCACGCAGCACGGCAGCCCCTGTCGTCAGGGCCGCCGGTGACCGGGAAGGGACCGGAAATCCCTGCCTGGGCCCGTCTCATTCGTCCACCTCCCCGCTGACGGCAAAGGATGTTGTTCCCATCTGTCCCGCACCTTTGCACGTCTCCGCCTTTGATCCCATTTCACTCTGCACGAACCCTCTTTCACAGCAGGGGCGGGGGCAGGACCATAGAGGAAACTGCCAGCCTCACGTGGACCAGCAGCAGGGCCGGGACGCACCCAGGCATGTCTGGGTCCTGAGCCCACGCATTCATCACCAGCCCACAGCGCCCACCCAGCACGGTGGCAGCTGGTTGGTGAGTGAGTGTCCTGGGCTGAATTAAGTCCCCCGCAAAAGTCACAAGTCCTAACCCCCAGTACTTCAGAATGTGACTGTATTCGGAGACCAGGCCATTGAAGAGGGGTTCACATTAAATGAGGTCATTAGAGTGGTCCCCCATCCCGTAGGACCGGGGTCCTTAGAAGAAGAGGAGGTGCGGTCACAGACACACACAGAGGAAAGACCATGTGAGGACGCGGGGTGAGGAGAGCCATCTACACGCCAAAGAGAGAAACCTCAGAAGGACCAGCTCTACCAACCCCTGGATCTCAAACTTCTGGCTCCCAGAACCGTGAGGAAATACCTTTCTATCGTTAAGTCTGCTGGTCTGTGGTTGTTTGTTATGCAGCACTAGCAGGCTGATACAGTTAGAGAGGGGTTCGGAAGAGGTAGTCCGTGTCTGTGGTCAGGGACTCTGTAAATAGGCGTTGGGACCAGGGAAGGAAGCAGGTGGGGGAGCGACAAGGTCCGAGGAACTTTTGTTACGTCAGCTGTCCTGGAACTCTCCGTGGATCAGAAGAAGAATCATCAGGGCAAATTCAAAGAAAAACCGCCACCGTTTAATTTTCTGTGAAAAGATAGTTCTCGAGGAGCTGTACTCTGCTTTGGAGACTATATAAAGCTGCTGCCTCGCACAAACGAAAGCCCAGAAAACAGAAGAGCCCCTGATGAGAGCCTGACGCTGGGGGTAGGGGTGTGATGCGAGGCTGTCCTAAGAGCAGGGAAGTAGAGATGGGAAAGGTGATTGTTATAAAGGTTAAAACCATTGGAGCTCCTGTGGTCAAAGAAGAAAAGGAGGAGGAGGAGAGGAGGAGGAGGAGGAGAAGCCATTCCATGGCTGAAACACATGTAATTTTGTTTTGACAAAACGAAACTCTAACTGCTGAGGTTCTGGAAGAACTCTCTCCGGGTGCCCTGGGGGCAGCCGTGGAGGCTGGGAAGGCTTGAGTTTGGGTTTTTGCTTGTTTCAGGGCAGATTTGCATTTCTTTCGTTGTTGGCCGCGGACAAAAGAATGATGATCTTTAAATTTCCTGCTAGTCCAGAAAAGTGAACGGGATTATAATAGTCATCTATCTGTTTTCCACCTTTGTTTGAGGAATTCCCCACTTTAGAGCCTCATGGGGAAGCACTGCTTTCTTCCCACTGCAGAAACTAAACCCTCACGTCCCCACACCAGCCTCCCTTAAAGCTAGGGTGCTGGCCTGTGACCAAGGCGAGCCAGTCTCATGGAACTGCCCCCGATTTTGTAGAGGCAGCTGGTGATGGAAGGAAGCAGAGTTGGTGGCGAATCCATTTCGTCAGCAGTTAAAAGCAGCAGCAGCAAGAACATGGAATTTCTGGGGGGTCAGTGCTGGAAGCAGAGCAAGCCGTGGCATCCGGTGCTAGTGGCATGGTGGGAGCTGGCAGTGACATCACCTGACTGGTTGTGTGCCCTGAATTTGGCTGTAGCCCTGGCTTTACTCCGAGTGTCCCTGGTCTAGCCCAGGTGTAGGCTCCGTCTGCCGTATTTCTGATAATTCTACAAGCTACCCGATACCATTTCGATACATTTCTTTCTATTTACTTCAACCAGAGTTGGTTTCCACAGCTTGCAACTAACAGTCCTGATTGATACAGGGATTGTTACAGAATTAGTGGAGGACAGTCCCCTAAGGATGGTGGATGCTGAACAGGGGCCTTAATTTGATTGCATCTGGATGTAACATCTGGACGTGAGGTTGGTTGCCTCTGGGTGGGGGAAAGTTAATAACTTTGTAGTGGAATGTGAGACAGCTGGATTGAGTTAAGCAAAAACAAGTTTGTATGTAGAGAGCAAGGGTGTGTGGGTGTACTGAGCAGCCGAGGGGTGGAATGTGGTAGGCACCTTTGAGAAATGAAGCCCAGCCCATGACTCCCTCTTCTTTGAGAGCTGCAACTTTTTTTTTAATATAGACTTTACTAGTTTAACCTTTTTTTTTTTTTTAACTTTTTTTTGGCCACGCTGCACAGCTTGTGGTATCTCAGTTCGCTGACCAGGGATTGAACCCAGGCCGCAGCAGTGAGAGCACTGAATCCTAACCACTAGACCACCGAGGGACTCCCTGAGAGCCGCAGCTTTTATTAAAATTTTGCAATTTTTTTTTTAAAGTGCAGATCTTACATCTTAATTCTTTAGTTCTGAGCACTTTGTATTTTTTATTGTCATTCTGAATGGAATACTTTTCCCATCACGTTTTCTAATTTGTTACTGCTGATGGAAAGGAAAGCTATAAGTTTTTACAGATTCATTATGGACAACCATGTGTACATTATGTACAATTATATTTATTGCCATGAGATTTATAGTAGAAACATAAACACAAATGGAAGCATAATAACTAGTGTGTAATATAGAGGAATAGTTAGGTAAATACATGACAGATCCCCACTATGGAAGATCATATAATTGTTTTTTTTTTTTTTAATTTGTATTGGAGTGTAGTTGATTTATCAGGGAACTATTAAATTTAAACTATGAAGACCATTGCAACAGAGGTGCCTGTTTTTTAAATAAAATAAAAAAGCAGAACTTAACATTGGATATACACTAGGCTTTGTTTTTTTGTTTATTTAAAAATTAATTAATTTATTTATTTTTGGCTGCATTGGGTCTTTGTTGCTGCTCGCGGGCCTTCTCTAGTTGTGGCGAGCGGGGGCTACTCTTTGTTGCGGTGTGCGGGCTTCTCATCGCTGTGGCTTCTCTTGCTGCAGAGCACGGGCTCTAGGTGCGCAGGCTTCAGTAGCTGTGGCACGCGGGCTCAGTAGTTGTGACTCACGGGCTCTAGAGCGCAGGCTCGGTATTTGTGGTGCACAGGTGTAGTTGCTCCGTGGCATGTGGGATCTTCCTGGTCAGGGCTCAAAGCCGTGTCCCCTGCACTGGCAGGTGGATTCTTAACCACTGCGCCACCAGGGAAGCCCCAGGCTTTGTTAAATTGTATATAAATATGAAGACTACTGGAAGAAAAAGGCAGTGTCATTAGGACAGTGGCATTTGCTGGTCTTTCTGCCCTGCATATTTGTTCCTCTGCACATGTATTACTTTTACATTGAAGAAAAAAATCTAAGGCCACAGGAGTGGTTCTGCAGAACTTGTTTTTACGAAGTTGGAAGTTCTACCTCTACCCTAAGAAAACAAGCCATTGTTTCTTTGTTTTGAGTTTTTTAGGTTTATAATATACTTTTAACTGTAACCACATTGCAGAAGATTGGGAAGACGGAGAAAAAAAATTTACCCATAATCTCATTCTCTTGACGCAAGTAGAATGGTGGTACATTTAGTTCCTGTGTTTTATATGCATAGTTTACGTAGCTCGTCTCGGGGCACATAGTTTGCAACCTGATTTCCTTAACTAACCTCTTCTCATAACCGTGCTCCCCGTTGCCTCAGAGCCTCCACAGCCATCCTTGCCAGTGGGGGATAAAATACCATCAAGCTGGGGAAATATCATCAGCTCATGCCTTGTTGGATAATCAGGTTGATTCCAGGTTCTTTGGTGTTATAAGAAATACTGCAAGGACTGTTTATTTGTTCGTGAGCCTTTCCATATTTGGGGTTATTTCTTTAGGACAGATTCCCAGAAGTCAGATGAACAGGTCAAAGGGCACATGCTGCTCTAATGAGCATCTCTTTCTAAGTTGGCCCAGACACCTGCCGTTCGCTGGAAGGACAAATGGTTCTAATTAAATAAAGGCCTGAACTTTCTTCATAGGTTCCAGCTGTGTGTACGGGGGAGTCGCTGGGGTCTTTGTGACCAGAGCAAACTTGTTAAACTAAATGGTGGGGGCAGGGTGTCTCTGTAGGTAGTGTTTTTCTAAAGGAACACAACAATCTTTCGATTGTATGGATTCATGTTTTAGGACAATCTGTAGAGCTGTGAGCCTTACCAAGTGTCTGCTTTGCTTAACAAGGAGCAGACCCACCAGGCCTTCCCTGAGGCCACCATCATCCCAAAGTTTATGAAGCGCTTCCATCTCTCTTTGCCACAAATTGCCCCCGTTCTATGGATGAGAAAACTGAGGCTGAAATAGGTGAAGGGACTTGCTGGGAGCACACAGCAGTTAAGTAGCAAAACCAAAGCTCAGTCTCGTCCCTCCAGCTCCAGGGCCACTTCAGAATCAATCCATGTGGGACTGGATTTGATCATTCACAAAGACTGAGCACAGATCTGTGCCAGGCCTGGAGGTGTCCAGCCTGGCTCCCAGGAGCTCACGGTCTGGGGGAGGCCACAGGTGCCCTGAGAAGACGCAGGATGCAGGGAGCAGGGGGTCTCTCAGGCATGCCCAGCAGAAGTTTGCCGGGTGGGCAAGGAAAGAAGGAGGAGAGTGGGTGGTGCATTTGGGCAAGTGGGCCCTGGGCCTGGCTTTCAAGAAACTCAGCTCCAGGTCTCCCGATGGAGACAGTGTGTGAAGCAAACCCTAAAGGAAGATGGTCAGGATTCCCCTGTACACATAGAGCGCCAAGGGACAAGGTTAGAGGACACCGCAGCCCCCGTCTAGCCCCATCTCACTCCTGGCAGCGTCTCCTGATGACTAAGAGCAAGCTCTGACCTCACAGACCTCTGTTAAAACACTGCCTCCACCCCTCACTGGCTGGATGCCCTTAGGCAGGTCACTTACCTGCTCTGAGCTGCAGAGGCTTCTTTATAAAAAAAGGATATTGACATCACCCTCATACCGGTGCTGGGAGGATTAACTTGGATACCATTGTGAAGCTTCTAGACCTGTGCTTTGCACGTGAAACCATCTGATAAGTGTTAGCTCTCATGGAGGAGGAGACGAAGGGGGTGGGGGAGGAGGATGTAGCAGGGAGAGCTGGTCTTGGAAGACTTCATGGAAACTTGAGCTGGGGAGAGGATGAAGAATTCCATGGACAGAGATGGGAGGGGAGAGACGCCCAAGGCAGAAAGAACAACAAAGGTTTGGAGACAGGCCTTGGCCTCTGCAGGTGGGCCTGGCGTCTCTGTATGTCTACATCCTGGTATGTCTTTATGGAGCCCTGACCAAGGGCCAGGTCCTGTGCCACGTGTTGGCACATGATCAGCTGAGGTCCTCCTAGAAGCTGGTGCGCTGGCGAGCTGCCGTTTTACAGAGGGAGGCCCTGGGGGTTGGATGACCACCGGTATCCAGGTGTACACCGTGCTCAGGGCACAAGGTGGCCTCCTCCGATGTCTCTACCTTGGCTGCTGGGCCTGGCCCCTCACCTTCCTTCGGGCAGCCTGGCTTTGCTCAGGATGGCTTCCCGCTTCCTCTTGCCGTGTGGCCATGTGGTAGGGGTGGCCAGGAGAAGCCTTGCACGTACCACAAGCTTTACAGCAAGAAACCAGGCCAGGCCCCTGGGCTGTCCTGGAGGGCTGCGATGTTTGCGGCTGTGGCCACGACCCTGCCCAGGGTCCAGTCAGCCCCACGCCCGCCGCTCCCTCCCACAGTGTCGGGACAGTGGGCGATAGCAAAGAGATCTTGCTGCGTCTCTGCTACCTCCTCTCTGTCTGCAGGACCACGTCCAGGACCTCAGACTGCCAGATGAGGCCCCTGGACAAACTGCCCTGTTTCCTTCAGCTTCCTCTCCAGCCTCTTCTCTCTGCACACCCAGCTCACTCATCCATTCACTCGCCAAGTATTTTATTGAGCACCTACTACGTGCCAGGCACTGTCCTAGATGCGGACATGAACCAAACAGACAAAATCCTGCCTTCGTGGAGCGGCTGCTATGGGGGATGGAGTTTCCATTCAGACATGAAACATCCCTCCTCTGGCTGAGCTGCCATTCCCTCCCCTGCAGGCCCTCCTCCTCCTGGCAAGCCCATTCTCACCCTTCAAAAGCTACCCCAGGTGTCCCGACTGTCTCAAGGACAGTGTAATGAGGGGTTGGGCCACCTCTGCACCACCCCTCCTGGCCCCCCACCCCCACCCCGCCCCGGCCACAGACAGAAGCTTCGGGATCTGAGAGACACATCTGACAAGGCACCAAGTGACCGCTGCAGGGGCCTCCGACTTTATCTTCGGTTTTAGTTTCAGTCTTAACAGGAAAAGTGCAGTGTTTACCCCAACATGGGAAAAAGTCAGCCTGTGTCTTGGATTTCACAGTTTACGAGGCTGGCTTCATTTATGAACACACTTTACGTGCTCTCGTGTTTCAGACCACCAAACACCTTTCACTCCCTCTGGGATTTGGGGCTTTGACCTTGGTCGAGGTTGGGTGGTCTGTGGGCCTGGTGGAATGCAGGCCTCCTCTCCCCCAGCCCTTCTTGGGATGTCCCCGGGTCCTCTGCCCTGGCTCTCTCACTGGCCAGCCTGTCCTGGCGCCGACCCTTTGCCCATCTCTCTCACCACTGGGCAGGGCCCCCCTCTGCTCCTGCCAGGGACCCCAGCTCAGGAGAAAGTGCACGTTTGTCCTGCGATCACCCATACGTAGTGTTCCGTGCAAGCGTGGGGCATGAACAGATGGGCCTGACTTGTGAATGTATCTGATCAGATCAGCCCAGCACGGCCCGGACCACGTATGCGTCCCTCCACCAGCGGCCTGAGGCTCCACAGCTACCATGTGCTCACGTCCGTGGATCCCAGGGCTCGAACGCAGACTCAGCCAAGCTCTGGCCAGCCGCACACAGCGTGGCCCTGAGCCCTCACCAACACTGTGAGATAGGGATACCGTGCCCACTTTACAGATGGAGAAACTGAGGCTCAGGAAGGCCAGGGGCTCGCCAGGCGTTGTGCAGCCCCTGAGAGCCGAGCCTCGTGCTCCCCTCTCCCCAGCGCTCCTGGCTCTAAGCCTAGAGTTCTGTCTACTAAAGCACCAGGGAATGGGCAGGAGACCCACTGGGTCAACGAGGTGACTTCTCCCCAACTTCTTTAAGAGTCTCAGTGAGGAGGAAGAAGGGGCCAGACAGGTGTCCGAAAGAGCAGGGAACGGATGGGAGGTGAGGGAAGGGGCCCATTTCCGAGAACCTGGGACACCATCTTGGAAGCAGACCTCAGGCGGAGCTACACAGCCAAGCGTGGATTTCCAAAATAATATTTTTGAAAATTCTATAAACCACATTTTAATCATATTAACAGAAATCAGAAGGCCAAGAAAAACGGACAGCCCCACTGCCCCATCCCATTAGGCTCATTTTTCCGCGTTCCTCCCTAGTTCTTGTTCACTTGCACGAAGGAGTTTTACAGCTGTAATCACAGTGTCGATACAATTGCGTATTTAGTTTTTTCACTTAAGCATGACTTGTATTTTTTTAAAAAGCAAGTATGTGGATAAACTATGTAGGAGACATTCTTTTTCTACTTTTTAAACTGGAGTAACAGGCCAACGTTCCCATTGCCTCAATTCGAAAAGCTGGATAAATTGCAAAAATCATATTTTTAAAGGCACCAAAGAGTCATGGAAGCAGTGAGGCTTAGATTAGATTAAATTCTAGCCTCGGGAGACCCGGAGAGGAGCTGACAACCTCTAACAATTGTTCTTTCTGAGGACTGAGGATGGGGCTGCTCTTGGCTGGGAGGCTTGGCCAGAGGAAGGGGAAGCCCATTAGTATCCGGTGGTCACACGGGAGAGCGGGGCAAGGAATCTTGAGGGGGTTTGGATGCACAGCCCATTTTTCCTGGGGGGCGCATTTGCTGAGTTCTGGGGCTGTTCAGGGTTCCAGGGAACCAGGAGGAAATTGGAAAGGCAGAGTGAGGCTTAGGACACAAAAGCCCAGCCTGGGAGGAGACCTACGTCCAAAATGCAGCCAGCCTCCATGTACCATGTAGTAGTGGATGTTGAAGCTACTTGGGCAGGATGTAGGAGAGCTGACCGTCCTGTAGTCTCTCGGGACTGGGAGACAAAACCCAGCAGGTGCCCAGTAGAAAGTTCAGGAGGGCATGATCGGGAAACAGGGACGCCCCAGAGACAAACTGATTATGACTCAAACTGCAACTCAGCCCCTTCCCCGCTCAGTTTCTGGTTGGACTGAGGTGAAAAGGCTCTCATACCATTTATCCAATACGGAGAGTTTTTTGGTTTTTTCTTTTCTTAATAAATTTATGTATTTATTTATTTTTGGCTGCGTTGGGTCTTCGCTGCTGCGCGCGGGCTTTCTTTTAGTTGTGTCGAGCGGGGGCTGCTCTTCGTTGCGGTGCGCGGGCTTCTCATTGTGGTGGCTTCTCTTGCTGCAGAGCACGGGCTCTAGGCACGCGGGCTCAGTAGTTGTGGCTCGCGGGCTCTACAGCGCAGGCTCAGTAGTTGTGGCGCACGGGCTTAGTTGCTCCGGGGCACGTGGGATCTTCCCGGACCAGGGCTCGAACCCGTGTCCCCTGCATTGGCAGGCAGATTCTTAAGCACTGCGCCACCAGGGAAGCCCAGGGACAGTTTTGTATTTAGCTTTTTTCACATAAGCAGGAATATTTTTAAGAGGTGAGGAGAAACCACCCCTAGAGGAGAATAAACTCACCTGGAGCCTCCTTGCTTTCCGTACACAATGTTCAGCTTTCAATTAAAATTACTATACCTGAAAAGAGTGAAGAAAATATGACAAGGAATGAACAGAAAAGACAAGCAAAGGGTACATAACCACCGCTGATCCAGATATGGAAGTTAGCTGACAAGAACTTTAAAATAATAATTATGCATATGTCAAGGAGACTAAAGGGAAACATAGGCAAAATAATGAAAGGTAGATTTTCAATAGGAAATTGGACTCTTTAGAGAAAAAAGAACCAAATAAGCAAACTGACATTCTAGAACTGGAAAATTAAGAACTCAAGGGAGAGACTTCCCTGGTGGCGCAGTGGTTAAGAATCTGCCTGCCAATGCAGGGGACATGGGTTCAATCCCTGGTCCGGGGGGATCCCACATGCCAAGGAGCAACTAAGTCCATGCACCACAACTACTGAAGCCTGCGTGCCTAGAGCCCGTGGTCCGCTACAAGAGAAGCCACCGCAATGAGAAGCCAGTGCACTGCAACAAAGAGTAGCCCCCGCTCGCCGCAACTAGAGAAAAGCCTGTGCGCAGGAACGAAGACCCAACACGGCCAAAGAAAAAAGAAAAAAAAAAAAAAGAACTCAAGGGAAAGGTTCAACAACAGATTAGACATAGTAGAACACAAGAAAAATGAAATCAAGGATAAATCAATAAAAATATGTAAATTGAAACATAGAAAAAAATAGAAGAATGGATTTTAAAAGAGGATAGAAGACCTATGTGACATAGTCAGAAGGTCCAACATACGTGTAATTGTAGCCCCAGAAAAACAGGGGTGGGTGTGGGCAGCAAAAGCAATACTCAGATTATGGTCAAGAATTTCCCCAAAGCAATGAAAGATGCCAACCCACAGATTCAGGAAGCTCAATTTATCCAAAACAGGGTAAACACAAAGAAAACCACATTCTAAATACCAACTAGTCAAACTGTTGAAAAACAAACACAAAGAAAAATATTTAAAGCAGCTGGGGGTATGAGTGGGCATGGGGAACATACATCATCTTCAATAGAACCTTGATAAACTGGAGTGTGGGCAAAGGGAGGGGCAGTGGGGACCCAGGAACACCCTGTTCTGATCACAGAGACACAGTGATGCCTGGAGACACGGTCCCTCCCAAAGGAGCTCACAGGCTATGAATGCAACAGGACTGCAATATCATGTGATTTGTTTATGGTAGATGGACACATGGGGAACCAGGAGACCCAGAGGAGAGGAGACAGGTAACCCAGACTGGGGGGCAGGGTAGTCTTCCCAGAGAGGGAACATCTAACTGGAGTCCTGAAGAACAGGTGAGAACCACCTGGGGAAGAGAGAAGACTGTTCCAGATGGAAGCCACCCGCAAGTCCTCTCTGCACCAACCTCCGGGCAGTAACCTCCACCCCACCGCGAAGGGCCTCCAAGAGGGTAAGGTCCCTCCACTTCAGGATGCCCCAGAACTTCTCTTGGGATTCCACTGCCCCCCGCACGTTCTGAGGGAGGAACAGGGAGTAGCGCCCAGGCCCCACCCGGGAACTTAGCAGCACCAGACTCTTCTTCCTGCTCTTCTGGAGTGCCTTCCTCCAGGCAAGGCAGCTTCTCGGATTTCCAGGCGCTACCTCTGCTCAGAGTTCCAAAAGCCCATCTTGGAAGTGAAAGACAGCGCAGCATCCTTTGCCCTGGGGTATGGCTCCTACTCTTGAGGACCCATCCTTTTAACACGCCTCCTAATGTCACGTGCTTTCAAATAACCCATTCAGCCGATATCTACTGAGCATCTAACGTTGTCTGACACTGAGCTAGGGACTGTAAATTAAGAAATGAATGAGTCCCAGTCCTGCCCTTGGGGAAGGTACTTAATGAGAAACATTTGGAGGCCAGTCATTGGGCAGATTGCTTTCAAGCCAATGTGCTTTAATGCTATTTCTTTTTTTTTCTTTTCCCCTTAATGGGGTTAAGCTTTAGAAGCATGTTAGGCAAGTACTTTTTTGTTTTTGTTTTTGTTTTGTTTTGTTTTTTTGTTTTTTGCGGTACGCGGGCCTCTCACCGTTGTGGCCTCTCCCGTTGCGGAGCACAGGCTCCGGACGCGCAGGCTCAGCGGCCATGGCTCACGGGCCCAGCCGCTCCGCGGCACGTGGGATCCTCCCGGACCGGGGCACGAACCCGCGTCCCCTGCATCGGCAGGCGGGCCCTCAACCACTGCGCCACCAGGGAAGCCTGCAAGTACTTTTAACCACCTACACTGTTCCCAGCCCGTGTTCCTTACTGGCGTTAAAGAACACTGGAACTGAGACTATCCAAAATGCCTGAAAAACTTTGGAGGTGTATGATCTCATAAATTTATGCCTAATCTCAAATACCAGTTTTCCATGTTTAAGTTTTGGCAATTTAGAATCACAGTGGGGACATAGGCCAACACGCAAAAAACAAGCCCAAACCAAAAAAAAAAAAAAAAAAAAAGTGTATAAATTAAAGACTGTCATTATCTATGCAAGAGTGAACCCTGAAATCAAATCTGAGCCATTCCCCGGAGTATGTGTGTACTTTTTACGGCAGGTTTTATACATGTCTAATCTTTTTCTAATCTTTCTAGAACACTCACGTTCTAGAAAGAGAGCGTCTGTTGGCAATCCTGAGGTCTTATGACTTCATTCTGAAGCCGGGCAAAATTCAAAATATATTTTTTAAACTGTGATGGAGAGAAACGAAACAACCCATAAAGATAGGAGAGGTACTTTAGAGAGACAGGTAAGGAATTGTTCAGAGTTATACAGAATTAGTAAGACTTTAGATCTGATCTGCCCACCAAAAAAAATTTTTGTTTGAAACACTGAAGTCATCACCAAGACTTAAAACTAGGGGCCATGGTGCCCTATGACCCTCTGTGCTCTAGTAGGACAACATTTTAACTCCCTTTAAAAACACCACGCGGTAACCACTCATTGATCAAGTGTGTTTGGAACAAAGCCAGTCTCACATGAGCTATTTTTCCCCAGTTTTGAAGCTTGTCCCTTCCAGCAACAAGCCTCTGCTTCTTTATTTTGACGGTGTTGAATGGAAAGATTTCCAAAATGTAGAACACATTTCCTTGCCTTTAGAAACGGAGCATGAGTTTATTTCATCATGTTTTTCTTTGATGGTTTCTAGTCTTTCTGCTGATGATGCCCTGTGCTGAGTCGTCCTGGGCAGGGCTGTGTCTGGCTCCGTTCTGAGCACCCAGCACGCGGCCCCGCCTGGGACAGACGCGCAGCCAAAGTTTGTGGATTGACACTTTCTATGAGTGAGACCCAGAAGGTGAAGAGACAGGGGAGAGTGGCTCCAGCAGCCTAGGAATGAATGACTACAAGTGCTGTGAACTCTTCTCAATGAATCTGCCCCCCAAACCCTGGGGGGTGTGAGCAAAGGCAGCAAGAGAGAGAATTCCAGCTCATGTGCAGCTGTGGCTGGCTAGCCAGGAAATGCTGCCCCAACACTTTTACACTGCCAGCAAGAATCCTAGCTGGGCCTGGATTGATAAGAACATCACCAGGCATTTCTTATCTCTCTATCCCTTTAGATAAGTCCCTAACACTCTGCTGGGCAATGGCTGCATGGTGTCATAACTCTCCCCTCCCCCACTTTCTTTCTAAACATGCTCATGCTTTATTGGAAGCCTGCAATCCCAGGGTAGTAAGAGTGCGAGAGAAGAGAAATGAGGCAAGATAGGAGGGTGAATCAATGTGAGGAGAGCACCAAACAGAGCCACATCTATACATTTTACATTTCTCAGTATGATTCAGCTCATACTCTGTCCTCTACCGTCGTCTCCATGTCTTAAGAGAATATGGAATTAGAAGTGTTTATAGGGGTTGCAAACCAAAGGTCTACAGGCAAGATCCACAGATAAGATTTTTAAAGTTTGAATTTGTTTTCTAAAAAATTTGTATTTTTGAAGTATAGTTGATTTACAATGTTGTGTTTATTTCTGCTGTACAGCAAAGTGATTGTTATACATATATATATTCTTTTTCATATTCTTTTCCATGATGGTTTATCCCAGGATATCGAATAGAGTTCCCTGTGCTTTACAGTAGGACCTTGTTGTTTATCCAGCCTATATATAATAGTTTGCATCTGCTAATCCCAAACTCCCAGTCTGTCCCTCTCCCAACCCCCTCCCCCTTGGCAACCACAAGTTTGCTCTCTACGTCTGTGAGTCTCTTTCTGTTTCGTAGATAAGTTCATTTGTGTCATATTTTAGATTCCACATATAAGTGATATCATATGATACTTATCTTTGTCTAACTTACTTCACTTAGTATGATAATCTCTAGGCCCATCCATGTTACTGCAAATGGCATTATTCCATTCTTTTTTTTTTTTTTTTTTTTTTGCGGTACGCGGGCCTCTCACTGTTGTGGCCTCTCCCGTTGCGGAGCACAGGCTCCGGACGCGCAGGCTCAGCGGC